>NC_043008.1:62592574-62617574 GCF_006345805.1 Octopus sinensis
TTGACACTGAATATTGGAAGTCCACCTGAAGATGAACTCACAATAACGGCAGACGAAATAAATTATATTGTCGATCAAGACAAGAAACGATTGTATTTTTTTGCTATTATTAAAATTTTATGTATTGATTAAGTCTTCCTTGTTTGTTTTGCAAATAGTGGTTTGTCTCTAATTATATTATATATATATATATATATATATAAACACACACTCAGATATAGGCATATACATATATACATATCTATATAAATATATATATAAAGATATAAATATTTAGATGCATATATTAGTATAGATAATACTTACTGCATTACAAATGAAATACCGCTAAGCATTTCACCTGGCATGCTAATGTTTCTTATTTCTTTACTACCCAGAAGGGGCTACACACAGAGGGGACAAACAAGGACAGACAAAGGGATTAAGTCGATTACATCGACCCCAGTGTGTAATGCCGGGCGAAATGCTTTGCAGTATTTCGTCTGCCGTTACGTTGTGAGTTCAAATTCCGCCGAGGTCGACTTTGCTTTTCATCCTTTTGGGGTCGATAAATTAAGCACCAGTTACGCACTGGGGTCGATGTAATCGACTTAATACCTATGTCTGTCCTTGTTTGTCCCCTCTATGTTTAGCCCCTTGTGGGTAATAAAGAAATAGGTACTTAATTTATCGACCCCGAAAGGATGAAAGGCAAAGTCGACCTCAGCAGAATTTGAACTCAGAACATAATGGCAGATGAAATATTGTTAAGCATTTCACCCTTAGATTCACACATTTATTGCAGTGGTCCTTCAGTTTTTCTAAGCCCTGAGAAAGAACTAACTCAGAAGGGTAGATCTGCCACAAGGCCTTTTGTGATACCCTTAAAGTTAGGACCATTTCAGCACCCCCTTGTAGAATGCCAGCTCATGACAACATTCGGGCAATAGGATTGAACAACTAACCTTGTAGTTCCAGAGCAAACTTATTAACCATAAAACCATTCTTGTGCCTATATTTAAGGAAAAATAATTAAGTTTGCAAAATTTAGAAATAATACTAAAACGTGAAATTATTATTACATATACAAAAAAGAAATGAAGGGAATTTAAGAATATTTTTTACAGAAATAAAAGCTGTATTTGAAAAGAAAATTGATGGAAAAAAACGAAATGAAAGTATGTGGTTTTGTATGTCCATCGGCATTCTCCAATAAACTGGGCACATCTGTTTCACCATAATCAAGGCATTTCATTCTAGTTTGAAGGATGCTAATATACTGTTACTATTTTACAGCTTTTACTTGTCATATCGTAGCTAGTATTTGATATTTTTTATGTATATGTTTAATATAGTGTTATAGAAATAATTACTCGGAGAGATTGGCACTCACTGATTGGTTAAATAAATCCATAAAATGATTATCATCATCATCATCATTGTTATCATCGTCATCGTTTTCGTCATCATCATCATCATCATCATCATTGTCATTGTTGTCATCCGATGCTTTCTCCTTCTCCTTATCACCCTCACCATAATGATTATAGCCCTTGTCATGATCACCCCCCCCCCACCGTTACCATTCACCTCCTCCTCCTCCTCCTCATCATCATCATCATCATTATCATTTTTGTCGTCGTCATCAGTTTCATTAGTGTTGTCATCTTCATCCTCAACATCCTTGATACTGTTGTCATCTTTTTTCTGACTCCCCCTATTCCTCCTCCTTGTCATCACTGTCATTATTGAAATTGATGCCATCTTTACCACCAACAGTGAGAGCAATATTAGTGGTGGCTTTATCATCATCATACACATCATCAACATCATATTCATCACTGTGTGATATTGGGAAGTTTCAGGATTTTGAAGCAGCCAGATATAATGAAAGAAACATGATTGAATCGCATATGTATCTTACACAAATAAACACCTAGATTATTTGACAAAACAGTGGAGATGTTTATTAGATATATTTATTTGATCAAATATTACGATGTTGAACGTGTTAGTGATTACTCTCTGATGTTTCTTGGTTCAAAATTTGGCTTTTTTTTTTATGTTTGGTAGGTCGAGAAGTGCTTCCTATGTCAATGTCAATATTCAAAGAGATTCCAGCAAGAACAGGGGTGAAAAAAAACTGACTAGAAGACAGTGAAATGTAGAAATGGAAGTATAATAACCATAATCTCTTACTCTTTTACTTTTTTACTTGTTTCAGTCATTTGACTGTGGCCATGCTGGAGCACCGCCTTTAGTCGAGCAAATCGACCCCAGGACTTATTATTTGTAAGCTTAGTACTTATTCTATCAGTCTCTTTTGCTGAACCGCTAAGTTACTGGGACGTAAGCACACCAGCATTGGTTGTCAAGCGATGTTGGGGCAACAAACACACACACACAAACATATACACACACATACATATATAGATATGCATATATATGACGGGCTTCTTTCAGTTTCCGTTTACCAAATCCACTCACAAGGCTTTGGTCAACCCAAGGCTATAGTAGAAGACACTTGTCCAATGATCCTACTCAGTTTGTAGAAAAGTTGTAGACAAGAATTTTATATAGTGTACCCAGTGAAAGCTATTGCCACACAAGAGGTGCAGAGGAATAATAGGGAGGTTATCAGAGAAAATAGTGTTTATATATGGAAGATGCACGAGAGCCATAAAAACTACAGATAGTTGGGAAACTGATTTTCTTAAATGCATTGGAGGATTTTTCCACTACCTAAGGGACCAAATTAGCTGTGGGGCAGTATGTACAGAAGGTGTAATAACTAGAAAAAGAATAAGATGGAAGAAATCCTGAGAATTTATACCTCGGTTGACAACCAAAGTTTGCCCTCTCTGAGTGAAAGGAAAATTGCATGATGCATGAATATGAATAGCAATTTTACATAGTTGGGAGATGTTGGGCCCTGAATACAGAGGACATATGAAGATTAGAAAGGAATAAAGCTAATATGCTCCACTGGATGTGCAATGATTATCATCTTCATCATCATCGTTGTTATCATCGTCATCGTTTTCGTCAACATCATCATCATCATCATTGTCATTATTGTCATCCGATGCTTTCTCCTTCTCCTTATCACCCTCACCATAATGATTATAGCCCTTGTCATGATCCCCTCCCCCGTTACCATTCTCCTCCTCCTCCTCATCATCATTATCATTTTCGTCGTTGTCATCAGAGTACATGTGTAACAGAATGCCAGTGTGTTGAGAGGAAAGTTAGACACAAGAGGAATTATATGCAGTGTGCAAGAGAAGAGACTATGCTGGTTTGACCTGTGATGCATATGAAGGTGGACAGCTCCAAGACCAAGGAAGACATGGGATGAAGTACCGAAGGATAACTTCAGGACACTGAACCTTTTGGAGGTGATTACAAAGAACTATGATATCTGGTGCCCTGCTGTACTCAAGAAGACACATCCTCTAGAATAGAAGTGTTAAGGCTGCTCCCCTGGTTAAGGAGATTGGCCTGCAAGAGCTTTGTGCCGGTGCCATGTTAAAGGGTTCATGCAGTGCCATGTTAAAAGCACCCAGTATACACTGTAAAGTAGCTGGTATTAGAAAGATCAAGGCAGCGAGCTGGCAGAAACGTTAGCACGCCGGGCGAAATGCGTAGCCGTATTTCGTCTGCCGTTACGTTCTGAGTTCAAACTCCGCCGAAGTCGACTTTGCCTTTCATCCTTTCGGGGTCGATAAATTAAGTACCAGTTATGCACTGGGGTCGATATAATCGACTTAACCCGTTTGTCTGGCCTTGCTTGTCCTCTCAGTGTTTAGCCCCTTGTGGGTAGTAAAGAAATAGGTATTAGAAAGATCATCCAGCTGTAGAAACCAAACCAAATGAGGCTGAAACCTGGTACAGGTCTCCAGTTTGCCAATTTGGAGAACAGATATTAGAGGGTAGAGATGATGATGATGATGTGTGTATTTGTGTCTGTGCCCGTATGCCTGTATGCATGTGTTGGCATGTTGTGCTCCTTGTCTTGACATCAGTTGATGATTGTAAATGAGTGTCACAGCTATACATGGGGTGTCACTCATTTTGCCAGTCTTCTGTGGAAGCATGTCGAGTCAGGAGGAATTATTACCTCACTTGGGAACAAATTAGATTTGGTGAGAAGATATCCAGCCATAGAAAATCTGCCTCATAAAAAGTTTCTGACCCTTTTCAAGCATGAAAATATGGATGTTGAAATGGTGATGATGATGATGAGGAAGAAGATGATGATAACAATGATGATGATCTGAGACCCCCTTCGGTGACGACACTGACTATGGGATTGCACCCAGAAAGTTACCCTCCCAGGCACAAGTCCAAGCAAGGTTGTTTATGGAAGACCAGCAGTCGCCCATGCATACCGGCCACCCCTCTCCACGCCACCAGTGTTATCCAAGGGAAAGGCAAGGGCCGATACAGCTTGGCACCTGTGATGTCGCAACTCATTTCTAGAGCTGAGTAAACTGGAGCAACGTGAAATAAAGTGTCTTGCTCAAGAACACAACATGCAGCCCGATCTGGGATTTGAGCTCACAACCTCACGATCCTAAGCTCCATGCTCTAACCACTGAGCCATGCGCCTTCACGATGATGATGACAATGATGAGGATTTTTGTGCGTATTTTCCTTTTAATACCGTTATTTTTGCACTGGCAAGGTATTCCTAGCATTCTTCATTGTTTATCATGTATCTAAATCTTCCCTTCCATTAATTTCTCAGTTTCTGTTTTGAGGCAATCTGCAAAATTGTTTCTTCCAATTTCACCATCGTTTCAATCAATTCATCAATTCTTTCAACATGGATTCCATAAATTTGGTTGAAGTTTGATGTTATCCATTCTTTCAAACTTGCAAGCATTGTTTGTTCCTAGCAGGATTAATAAGGAATAAAATATAAATATAAATCAGAAAAATTATTAATTGTAAATAGAAACACATTTGAAAAAAATAAAATGGTAAAATATAAGTATAAAATATACAAGATACAAATACTGGGATTAAAAAAAAAATTGGATAACAATTAATTACAATACAATATGATTTAGTTATTATACAAACTTAAGATTAATGCAATGCTCATCTTACAAATGTCAAGCTGACCGATGTGGAGTTTGTCTACAGTAATAGAAGAATTATAAATAAATCAGAGCCAAGAATCAAATATGGATGAGGTTTGAGAAATAAAAATAGGAAAGTGTTATTGAGATAAACACATTTAAGTGATCACCCTGTTTGTCATTAATCTTCAGTGAGGATTTAATCATCAATAAGATGACTCGCTGTCTTTTTAATATGGTGAGAATACTATATACACAAATACATGCTCATATATATATGTGTGTGTGTGCATGTGTGTGTGTGTGTGTGTGTGTGTGTGTGTGTGGTGTGTGTGTGTGTTTATACGCACTCATACATATGCATATTTAGGTACATCTTATATATCCGTTGGCAGACATAAGCCAATACTTTCTTTCACAAAAGCATACATAGTCATAGGCTGGAAACATTTCCTAAATATGATATCTGATGTTGAAAATATAAATTTAGTTTTAATAAACATTAATTAAAGAGAAAATTTTGGATATTACCATGCATTAAATGAATATTCAAAATGGCATAAAGTAGCATCATAATGTTATTACAATGCTTTAAGGAGTAATTTATATAAGGGAGTTAACTGATATTAATGGCGAGATATAATCTTCCAGGACCTCTAATGTTCCTTCTCGAGCCATGCTTGGCTCATAAGAGCCGGTTTTCCAGTTTCCTTGGCGTATAGGTTCCGCACCTGGACGGGACACCAGTCCATCGCAGGTGAGCTGCAAGATGCAGGAGGAAAGAGTGAGAGAAAGTTGTGGCGAAAGAGTCAGCAGAAGTTCGCCATTACCTTCTGCCAGTGCCGCGTGAAGCTTAGGTGTTTCTCTCATAAACACACACATCGCCCAGTCTGAGATTCAAACCCACGATCCCTCGACTGCGAGTCCACTGCTCTAACCACTAGGCCATGTGCCTCCACATATTTCACTTTGAACCAAAGTAAATTGTTTTTGTACACTAAGAAGTATATAATGCTGTTTCATATGTATGTGTAGGTCCTAATAATGGTTTAGTTGTATGAGCCAGAATCACTGCATTGGCTGGTTCATCACATGACTGTTGTGAGTGAATAGAGTCATGTTGAAATGTGACTGTGGAATATATATTTCTTTACTACCCACAAGGTATTAAACACAGAAGGGACAAACAAGGACAGACAAATGGATTAAGTCGATTACATCGCCCCCAGTGTGTAACTGGTACTTAATTTATCAACCATGAAAGGATGAAAGACAAAGTCGACCTTGGCGGAATTTGAACTCAGAACGTAATGGCAGACGAAATACTGCTACGCATTTCGCCCGGTGTGCTAACGTTTCTGCCAGCTAGCCGCCTTGTGACTGTGGAATATAAAGATTCTTCGTCTGTTGAGAACTCATAATCAACAGGTTCTGCAAGGATTATTAAGGGCTAAAAATATGAATATCACTGAACAATATATCACTAGACAATCCCCCTAGGAAACTTGTCAATAGTAAAATTTCTCTGTTGTCTTGATACCTTTTGTAAAAATTTGGTCACATGTGTAGAGAGATTATATCAAATCTTGATTTTTCTGCATATGAGAATCATTAGCAGTTCAACAAGAGATACATCAGTAACAGAGGTGGGTGTAAGTCAATAAACAAAAAGAAAACCATTTACTCTATTTTCAATTAATTCACAACTTTGGATTGAAAATTTCTTGAAAGCTACATTCAAAGATAAGACTTCTTGTTCAACACTTCCATTGGACAATAGATGTTAACATGCACTGCTTACATGGTGCTTAGGAATTTGAAAAAAAAACAGAAATTCATTATATGTAAAAGCAAAACTGTAAAGTTTTCCAATGTAAAGTTTTCCAATGATTGCTGGAGAAATTGATGTGTTCACAGAGAAATTTTCAATTAACCATTTCGTTACTGTATTTATTTTGAGATGCTCTGTGTTTCTTTCAATTACTTCAAATATAACAAAGAATTTAGTAAAATAACTTAGTTATCATTAAGCTAGTGTTAGGAACATAAACTGTAACTAAGGTTTGGTGGAAGATTTTAATTCAAAACTCATAAAAACAAGACATTTGTACTCAGAGTACAAGACATTTGTACTTCAGCCAGGTTGGTAATGAAAGGGTTAATATGAAGTAAGGGTAGTCAAAAGTATTTTATGCAGAAACGATCTTGTATAATCAATGTATAGATGACCCAATGGGCTACAAGCTTTCCCACAGCATGCCCTGGATTATTGACTTCCGTTTTGGCATTTATTTGATATTTATTGCTACCTCTAGTACATGTTCTATGTCACAGTTCATCTTTAAGCAGAAAATGTAACATTTAGCAATGGGCCTGCAAATAAGGGGTGCAGGGAGTGCAAATGCACCCCCTAAAAGTTTTGTGGGGTGCAAAATCAAAATTTGTATCCCGTCTTACTTTTCTCACGTTTAGAAAACAGTGAGTAAAAAGTAACTTGAATTAGGTTTACTGTGGCCATGCTGGAGCACCGCCTTTAGTTGAGCAAATCGACCCCAGGACTTATTCTTTGTAAGCCTACTACTTATTCTATCAGTATCTTTTGCTGAACCGCTAAGTTACGGGAATGTAAACACACGAGCATCGGTTGTCAAGCAATGTTGGGGGGACAAACACAGACACACATACACACACATACACATATATGTACGACGGGCTTCTTTCAGTTTCCGTCTACCAAATCCACTCACAAGGCTTTGGTCAGCTCGAGGCTATAGTAGAAGACACTTGCCCAAAGTGCCACACAGTGGGACTGAACCTGGAACCATGTGGTTGGTAAGCTAGCTACTTACCACGCAGCCGTAAAACATTTTGGGCCTAGGTTTACACTCCCTACGCAAATTTCATTCCCAAGTCAGTGCATTTAGGTTGTGCCTTCATTCTGCTAGTATGTGGGTGAGCCAGATATAGTTGACCAGGAACTTCACTTTGCAACTTTAGAAGGATGATTACTTGTGAGACACAAAGTAGGCAAACATAATGGATGGCTAACTCAGAGTTGCATGATGAATAAGGATTTAATTTATTGAACAATCTGGTTTGTCAGGCTAGTCTTTTTTAATGTATTCAAATCTATGGCTAATAATCTAATTTTGATGAGAATGCATATGAACTGATCTCTATGTTACTTATACACAGAAAAGATTGCTTATCCTTACTTTGTGTTTGATTATCAATACTCAGTGGAAGACTATTCATACAGTCATCAATTTTTGTTATTTATGTCCTTCTACAATGAATTATGGTAACAGAAGTAGATTCCATCATGAGATTCTGATGGCAGTCATAGAAGGAATTGATTTGTTTTTAGTAAGGAATCCAAGAAGATATATATGACCAGTGATAATAGTAAACTGGCAGAGTTAAAACAGGTGAAACTTCTTAACACAATAATTTATGGACAATTACAGTCAACCCCACTGCTTTCAATCTGACTATAATTTTGTTCAGCTGTAGAAAATGTCCAGGATATATGTATAATTGGACATTCAGAAGTGTCAAGCATAATCTAAGATAAAAATCTTTCCAACTCTATAGGCTGTGATAGCATATGCCACCAGGAGAAGCTAATTTCAATCATATTATAGCAGAAATGCAACAGAACACCATGCATGCTTCACCTTATCAAACACTTATCCATCTGATCCCAATCTCCATGTTACCGTATTTCTAAACAAATCTATGTAAAATCTCTGAATGAGTTGCTAAATTGAGTGGATGTTTAATAAAAAAAGGATTAATTGAACAAGGAACAGTGTTAAAATAGGTATTGGGGTTGATATCTTCTTCTTGTCTTGAGACAGCATTCATCCGGGGTGGGCTGAGCTGGCTTCATTCATCCTCAATGTTGCATCTCTCACAAACGCCGACAAGACCTGGTGATTTGAGGCTAACGACCGCATGATCTCCAACCACTCCTTATTCTAGTGGCGAATGCCATAGATATGGGGGCCTAGGTTGGGTTCCAGATCAGCCTTGACTGTCATCAGCCAGGTTTTTCATTGTCCACCACATTGCTTTCGCCAACCTTGGGCAATTGCTTTGTAGATGAATTGTTGATATCTTCCAAGGGTGCCCAACATAGCCACAGTCCAGTGACTGATACAATTAAAAGCAGGGAACTATGTAGCTTACTGGTAAATCAATTAAATCAAGTGTTTCGCTTTATATCTGTGTAGTCTTTGATAATCTGAAATTCCATTATGTGCTCTATCCATTGTGTTCTATCCAGCCACCTTAAGGAAGTCAGTTAACAACAGAAAAAAATTCAGATTTGAATCTCAGATTTAGTTTTTGGTTATTCATTATTTAATAATTTGATAGATTAAGAATTTTTTTACCTTTTCATTGAAAGATAATTATGTGAGATAATTAACTACAACACCATAAATGAAGGAAATGAAAAATCATATCAGAGAATAAAAGTTCTTAATATCTTGGTATTTTCTAAGACACAAAAAAGAAAAAGAAAACAGTTGGCAGTGAAAATAATTATGAAGAAACAATATTATTAATAACAATAGTAATACTACAATATTTTTTTTAATATAAAGAAATTTGAAATTATTTTTTTGCGTGTGTTATTTTGTCAAAGATCAGGGTATTTCTCCTCTGTATTATTAATGATAATAGTTAAGTTGTATTATTGCTGTTCTTATTATTAATATTCATTTCTCACATTAGAACAATGCTACAGTAGCTAATTATTGTAGAGTAAAAATATAGTTAATTGAAATGGCCTCAATCCATAACTGATACATTTTCCATGAGAAGCAAAAATCAATATTGCTTTGATTTAAACTTCACAGATTTAAGGTATGGAATTAAATATTTAAAGCACAATAAAAGATTATAGTGTCTTGTTTAAAAATATGGAATGGCAGGCTCTCAGGAATGTAACCAGTACCAGAGGTGACCAGCAAGCAATAGATATGTTATGGATCTGCCAATGACCTTAATGTTTTTGGGAGGTTTGTTTTTTCTTTCTTTCACAAATTGAAGATTATAATGAATTAATTATATCTATAAGAAAACTTTAACAGTTTATTACACAAATTTTTATTCCCAAGTCCATATGCTGAACATGTTGCTGTCCAAAAATCTCAGGTAAATATAAGATATGTGATATCATCATATCATCATTGTCGTTGTCATTGCTGTCATCATTTTTGTTGATGTCGTTGTCGTTGTCATCATCATCATCACCATCATCACCAGCATTTGCTGTCTATCCTCCATGCTGCCATGGATCGAATGGTTTGGCAGGATCTAAAGTGTCAGAGGACCATGCCAAACTCAAGGGTCTGCTTTGGGATGGTTTCTAGGGTCAGATGAAATGCACTACTTTACACTGACCATGTCAGTGGTGATGATGATGATGTGGTCAGTGTACAGGATGCTTTTTTGTGGCACCAGTATCAATGAAATTGCCATATAATTTGCATGACAAAAATCCCCCTTGACCATGGGGTAATTTTGTTGAGAGGGAGCCAGATTTACATGAGGTGCCATCAGTATAGGAATGCATAATTGAATCTTTACTCTTTTACTCTTTTATCACCGCCTTTAGTCGAACAAACTGACCCCAGGACTTATTCTTTGTAAGCCTAGTACTTATTTTATTGGTCTCTTTTGCTGACCCACTAAGTTAAGGGGATGTAAACACACCAACATCGGTTGTCAAGCGATGGTTGGGTGACAAACACAGAAACACAAATACACACTTTCTCTCTCACACACACACATATATATATACAATGAGCTTCTTTCAGTTTCTATCTACCATATCCCCACAGGCACATATCGTAGTGGTTAGAGCGCGGAGTACTAACCCCAAGATTCCAAGTTCGATTCCAAGTTCAATTCCATTCAATTCCTGAATAATAATAATAATAATAATAATAATAATAATAATAATAATAATAATAATAATAATAATAATAATAATAATGATAAAAATAATAATAATAACAATAATAATAATAATAATAATAATAATAATAATAATAATAATGATAAAAATAATAATAATAACAATAATAATAATAATAATAATAATAATAATAATAATAATGATAAAAATAATAATAATAACAATAATAATAATAATAATAATAATAATAATAATAATAATAATAATAATAATAATAAGCCCATGGGCATATGGTGTAGTGGTTAAGAGCACAGGATACTAATCCCAAGATTCCGAGTTCGATTTCAAGCAGTGACCTGAACAATAACAACAACAACAACAATAATTAGGAATGAGAACCCAAGTTCGAAATTTTCCCAAGACACCTGATGAAGGCCGGAGGGTATATCAGCCGAAACGTTGTGTTAACAATAAACAAGATGAGGACAAATATCCATCAAATGTAAATAATGTAAATAATGTAAACTGACTGATATTTCAGAGTAATCCAACAAATTCAACCAATATCAGACAATTTGTTTGATTGATCAGAGAAATAGTGATATGGATTCATCACTGAATCACAGTTTCGGCATTAATATAAGAAATACTATACAAATTGATGGAACTTTAACTAGTACCTTTGAAGAAAATTGTAAAATTTATCTTGGCTCTTTTTGCCAAAAAATATGACTAAACAGCTAACGCTTGCTTTGATTTATTATAATAAATTCAAAGAAAGTATAGTTTGTTATGTTTTAAATTAGAAAATAATTGGGCTTTATTATGTTTATCTAAAATATATAAAAACAGTTTCCTTCAGATATAATGTGCATTATTTTCATTTATCATATTTTGCTTTGTTTTTATTTTCTTAGATGTATATCAGTAATTTCAGATTATACAATTCATGTTATCAGGAATAACGCAAATGCTTTTTTCTTCTTTTTTTTTTTTTGTTTTTTGATATTTTTGTCTTGATATTTCTTATTTTATTTTATTTTATTTTATTTTCACATTTTATTTCTTGTAATAATGTTTTGTGACTTGTATAGTATCTTATATTCAGCAGCAGCAGCGACTAATATAATATCCTTTTTATGACACTTGTATTTGGTTCATGAACATATATGTATAGTGTCAAAATCATATTTCAAAGATTACTCATTATCAAGGTTCCTCTATATTATTAACCGAGAGTTTCTCTTTAGAGCCCAAAAATGCATCTGTTTTGGACACTTAGTTCCTGCAAGGTACAGGTTTGTATTCAGCTTCATAAAAAAATTAATTTTTTTATTCTCCAATATATCTTTCCGGATCTCATATTCTTTAATAATTTCTACAGAGATTACAAATACATTTTTTCATCCCCTATCATTGGCTGATATTTTTTTTAAGCTTAGAAAATTGAAAAAAAATTTCTATTGAGATAAAATGTTTTGCATTGTAAACTATAATACCTTTTTTTTTTCATTTAGATTCTGAAAGTTAATTCTGCTGATAAAACACATATCTAATTTTCATTATCTAAACAGATGTAACAAGTTTATTAAGATAAGCTACAGAGCAGCAGGATCCAAAAAACTAGAAATAACCCGCATCAGTAAATAGAGTTTATAAACTTTTTATAAATGGAACAAAGCTGTGGGGCAGAGTAAATCTAACTAATTAATTTCAAGCTATTTGATAATATCTTATTTGCTTCAGGTAAAGATCCTCTCAGCAATTTTGACTTTTTTTTTCTTCCCAATGATCTGATTTCTTCCAATTTTGAACTGTTGGACTCAGTGCAGAAGGCAAGTTGTAGAATATGGTGGAAGAAGTTAAGAACCATAAATGTTCCAGGTAGCTTGTTATAGAATTCCCAGATCAGTTTATTTTCTATGTAATATTAACAAAGTTAATTACACCATGGATGATCAGAGCTGGAAATAAATTGTTAGAAATTTATACCACTCCATCATTATAGGGAAACATTTATATTAGACATAAAAAGCTTGATGCTATATTGAGACTCCCTTCGGTCATGAATGACCATGAGATTGCACCTACAAAGTTACACTCTGAGACACAAGTCCGGGCAAGGTTGCTTATGGAAGACCATCAGTTGCCCATGCATACCAGCCTCCTCTCTCCATGCCACTGATGTTATCCAAGGGAAAAGCAAAGGCTGATACAGCTTGGCACCTGTGATGTCGCAACTCATTTCTACAGCTGAGTGAACTAAAGCAACGTGAAATAAAGTGTCTTGCTCAAGAATACAACACACAGCCCAGTCCGAGAATCAAGCTTACAACCTCTCGACCATAAGCTCAATGCTCTAACCACTGAGCCTTGAGCCGTTGCTATATAGCAAAATATTTGCAGTGAAGTACTGAAGGTATTCACTGTGTAGGATGTTGACTGGAAATCAAAACCATTTGGCTAGATAAGAAAAAGAACTGTTCTATGATAAACATATTACTTGAGTCTGCATCTTAAGTGGTAAGATTGAAGGTGGAAGGTATACTCATGGAAGTGGGCAGGTTGTGAAAGATGACAGGTCAGACTTGAAAATTTTTATTCTGAACAGCAAGTTGATACAAAATTGATGCAATGTATAATTAATAAATTGTTGAATTATGTAATGAATAGCAAGAATGCCAAGGCAGTTAATAAAATTGTGAAGAGCAATTCCCTTTTTTGGCGTACTTATTTCGTGTACTGAATAAGGTTATGAAAATTTCTCAGATTTGCGGAAAATTAAGCTCCTCTTTAACCAGTATGTGTATTGATTGATGAGAACATTTTCACAGTAGAGGGTAATCCATCTTTAGGAAAAACACTTTGGATCTTCTTCTATAATCTTCAAAATGTAGATATTTTTCCTTGTCTTTTAATACCTCAACTAACAATTTCTTATCTGATAATATTATATACTTGTTGCCTTCAAAGATATATTTCACTTTCTCATTGGAAATTTATCTTATTGGAAATTCATATTATTTTTATGAATGATATCCTTCATTCATATTAGATCCATTTGTTAAAAAAAAATTTCAAGCTAAAATGTAGAATTAACAACAATAAAGAATTATCATGGGAACCAAATACAACTTCATATAAGATATTTTGATATGGAACATGAGTAGAGTGCATGAGTAATAGGACTTCAAACCTTCTTTGCAATATTGACATTTGCACTTGAATTTAAATAAACATCTTTCTCATTTATCTTACAAAAAGTATCCAAAATGTGAGATCCAAAATGATAGTTTCTGAAAAACTATAATTTTGGATCTTGCAAAGTTTTTACTTACAGAAATTTCATAGAAATATAAATTTGAAACTAAAGTATATCATAAGGAAGAAACCATAATAGTAACAAGAAAAGTTTTGTATAGTTAGAAACTGATAAAACGATTAGCAAATTATAATAAAATAGAATCTTGCCCGCAAGCAGAAACATATTTCCTTTTCTCTATATAAATGCCACAGTGCTTTTGAGTGAGTTTTCTATTCTCCTTCACAGTTTAATTTTTGATGACTCGATTTATTATTGAAATTATATTTTCTTTTCATCAATTTTTAATGGTAAGTATTTGCTTGATTGAAAGAACGGAGAGTGGCGGAAATTGCACAGCAAGTTAGCATTCCTTGGAGCATCTGGTTTTGTCTCTATACTTTCTTTCTATCATCTTAGAAGATTAAGTTTATTTAATGAAGTTGATTTAATCACTATTGACCTAAATGAATTTATATCCAAAGATAGAAAATCAAACTGTATTCATTTAGATAATATAATTAGGTGATAATTAACAGTTATGCTAATGCAAAAGACACTATGGTTTGTTCTATATAGATGTGCATTCATTTGCTCATTTTGTATAACGTCTTTTTCCCATGCCAGCATGGCTTAGGCAGAGGTAATTTTGAAGCTGGAGTAGTTTTATGGCCAGTGCACTTCCTGTCATCAGGTCTTGTCCAATTTTCAGGTAAGGAACTTTTTATTCCAGAGCAGTCTGAGAACAGAAATAGAAGACGATTTTCTTGACAGGAGATGACAAATGTACACACATATACACATGCATACACACTCTCACTTACATGTATGACAAGTTTCTTTAAAGTTTTCACTTACCAAATTTACCCACAAGGCTTTGGTAAGCTTGGGACCTGCAGTAAACACTTACCCATAGTGGGACCAAACCAGAGACTACATGCTTCAGAATCAAACACCTTAAGTACAGAGCCATGTCTTCATCTTTGTATTGGGTTGTCCGGAAAGTTCGTGCCGATTTTTAGTAGCTTACATTTCAACTTATTTTAGAACATGGTTGAGTCCATAAAATAGGATTTGACTACACCTCCATTTAGAGTACAGTTTAAGCTATCTTTTCATGGAAGAAGGTTTATGTTCCTATAACTTGTGCTAATTATGTAACCCTTTAAAATGGGAAGGTGTTATTTTCCAACATGATAATTCAAGACCACACATTTCTTTGGAAACCAGACAAAAATTGCTGCAGCTTGGCTGGGATGTGTTACCGCACTCTCCATATTCACCAGATATTGCTCCTTCAGATTTCCACTTATTCAGGTTTCTGCAGAATAGTCTTAATGGTAAAAATTTCAATTCCTTGAATGATGTAAAAAGATACCTTGATGAATTCTTTGCATTGAAACCACCCGAATTCTGGGAAGAGGGTATTTTCAAGTTAAAGGAAAGATGGAGACGCATTGTACAACAAAATGGTTCATATTTGGTTGATTAAAAATGTAATGGCAAGTATTTATTGACCTTTTTCTTTCCTTTAAAAATCGGCACGAACTTTCCGGACAACCCAATGTTATTACATGTATCATTTTGTAGTAAATGCACATAGTAATAGCTTGCAAGTCTAAGAATCAAATGGATATGAGTATCAAGAAATTAGGTAGACCCAACGATGGGAAATATCAAGTGCATAATAATTAATGTTATGCACTTGAAAACCCGAGGGAAGTATCATTTTATTGGTCCATAATACACTCAAAACATTTAGTAAAGGTAAGCCAAGAGAGGGCTAATCTATGTCCCTTTTCCTAAAAAAGAAAAATTTATTTAGACCACTTCTTTCATAACCTTAGCAGAAAATACTTGTTAACTTCAAAAGTAAAACAAAAATCAAATGTACATGTGCCATTCTAACTACTATCAACAACACCTAAATTTTTGGCTCAATTCTTATTTCTTTATTGCCCACAAGGGGCTAAACACAGAGGGGACAAATAAGGACAGACAAAGGGATTAAGTCGATTACATTGACTCCAGTGCGTAACTGGTACTTAACTTATTGACCCCCAAAAGGATGAAAGGCAAGGCCAACCTCGGCGGAATTTGAACTCAGAACGTAACAGCAGATGGAATACCGCTAAGCATTTCGCCTGGCATGCTAACGTTTCTGCCAGCTCACCACCTTTTATGTTTGGATCAATTCTACCCAACAGTATGGTTTCAGACCATTACACTCAACCTGTTCACTCATACACTCAAAACATTTAGTAAAGGTAAGCCTTAACAGGGCGAATCTATGTCCCTTTTCTTATAAAAGAAAAATGTATTTAGACCACTCCTCTCATAACCTTAGCAGAAAATAATTGTTAATTTCAAAAGTAAAACAAAAATCAAATATACCTGTGCCATTCTAACTACTATCAACAGCACCAAAATTTTTGATTCAATTCTACCCAACAGTATGGTTTCAGACAGACCATTACACTCAACCTGTTCACTCATAAACCAAACAGAAAAGAAATGAGGGCCTCATTAACAAAACCTCTTACAAGTAACATTCGATATAAGCCAAGCCTTTGGTTCAATTTCTTACAAGATACTCACATAAAAGATTTTCACTACCATTCCAAGAATCAATACAAAACTCTGGCTAGCAAACTACCTTTTATACCATCAGGGCTATGCAGTGTACAAGTGCAACAGTCTGGAATTTATAATTTTCTTCAATGAACTACTTGTAAAAGCACATCCTGTCTTCCTCTCTTTTTAACATATGATCACAACTTATACTGCCATGTAACACAGATTTTTTAAACACATCACCACATAACTGCTTCAGCCTTTCATAAGTCACTTAGAAATCTAACTCTTCAACAGACTCTTCCCCTTCTTCCAGTACTATCAGTTTCAAATTCTGGTGCAAGGCCAGCAATTTTAGGAGAGTGTATAAGTGGATTAACATCGACTCCAGTGCTCATTTGGTACTTCTTTTAATCAACCTCAAAAGGATGGAAAGCAAAGTTGACCTTGGTAGAATTTGAACTCAGAATGTAAAGACAGACGAAATGCCTCTAAGCATTTTGTTTGACATGCTAAAGCCTCTGCCAGCTCATTGCCTTTTTTCTTCCAGTAGTGGCTGTGTGGAGGTGCAGGAGTGGCAGTGTGGTAAGTAGCTTGCTTACCAACCACATGGTTCTGGGTTCAGTCCCACTGTGTGGCACCTTGGGCAAGTGGCTTCTACTATATCCTTGGGCCAACCAAAGCCTTGTGAGTGGATTTGGTAGACGAAAACTAAAAGAAGCCCGTCGTATATATGTATATATATGTATGTATATATATATATATATATGTATGTATGTATATGTGTGTATATGTTTGTGTGTCTGTTTGTCCACCCACAATCGCTTGACAACCGATGCTAGTGTGTTTATGTCTCCGTAACTTAGCAGTTCGGCAAAAGAGACCAATAGAATAAGTACTAGGCTTACAAAGAATAAGTCCTGGGGTCAATTTGCTCGACTAAAGGCGGTGCTCCATCATGGCTGCAGTCAAATGACTGAAACAAGTCAAATTGTAAAAGAGCAAAAGAGTATGCAATACAACCAAACAACACTCATCAATATAAATGTATCCCAAAAATATTGGCTTTTATATACAAGCCTACATTAACAATAAACATAAAAAAAACAATAAAGATAACAAAATTAAGTACAAGCGTACTTAGAGAATACAACAACAATTTTGTACAAGCAAAGCAAGCAGATGTATTATGAATGATCTCTTCCCAGTGAATCACTATGTACACAAAAGAGCACAGTTTGCAAAATAACCAATTGTTTATAGATTGACATAGAAAAAAGAAACTATTAAACAATGAAAGCAGCACCAATGGTAAAAGCGTTTGGACCGAAAAGGGGATTATGTTGAAGAACAAACCTTATTTGGTCACATTCTATGAGGGTATCATGTCCAGCCTATGATCTTTTCAACCGACCGACCCTCGTATGTGAGGTTTATGCAACATCTATGTTCGTTCATATTCCCCTCCTTCTTCTTCTTCTTCTTCTTCTTCTTCTTCTTCTTCTTCTTCTTCTTCTTCTCCTTCTTCTCTTCTTCTTCTTCTTCGCCTTCCTCTTCTTCTTCTTCTTCTTCTTCTTCTACTTCTTCCTCTACTTCTGTCTCTATTTCTTCCTCTTCTTCTTCTTCTTCTTCTTCTTCTTCTTCTCCTCCTCCTCCTCCTCCTCCATCATCATCATCATCATCATCATCTTTGTCTTCGTTGTCATCATCATAGTTAGCATCATCGCCATCATCTTTGTCATCATTATCATCATCTTTTTTGTTTTAATGCCCATTCTTCCAATGCTCACATGACTCACATAGAATATGTCGAGGCAGATTTTTTATGCCTAGATGCCCTCCTTGTTGTCAGGCAAGATATTATTTCTCTGTATTTCATGGAAGATTGGAAACAACAAAAACATGCCTGCACATCTGGACATTCTACTGACAACAGCTTAAGAAATCGCTGAATGGACATTTAAGCAATCGAATCAAATTGCAGCACTTAATTTATTGTTGCTGCAAATACTCTATAAGAGATATGAATTAAAGATACAGGTGCATAACAGCCTTTATCACTTGAATGGAGGAACACTATCACCATTTAAATGAAGAGCAAGAATTTACATGACCATGCTTAGCTATTACCGGTAATGAAAAAATATTTTTAAAAAGTGTATTAA
This sequence comes from Octopus sinensis, assembly GCF_006345805.1. Taxonomy (NCBI): domain Eukaryota; kingdom Metazoa; phylum Mollusca; class Cephalopoda; order Octopoda; family Octopodidae; genus Octopus; species Octopus sinensis. The sequence continues at coordinate 62,611,610 of NC_043008.1, forward strand.
AAAGTGTATTTAAAAAGTGTATTTTACAGAACAATTTAATTTATTTGCTGTTTAGAATAGATTTATATCCAGTCTCTTTTTATTTTGTCTATTCAGAAAATATTTTAAGAATTCTTGTAAATTCATCCTTATTTTTGCACATCAAAGTCTTAGACACTAATCTTCTTACTTTTCAAGCCAACTATTTTGGAATAGAATTAATAAAAATAACTCAATTTCTGCTTGACTATGAATAAAAGACACTTATGTTTTATAACTGAACTAGCTCAGAAATTTAAACACAATTGATTAAGCTATGTATTTGTGGCTTTTCTAACTCTTCCTTCTATTCTCTTTTATTTATTTCAAAAAGCCTATTCTTATGTACCATTCTGTTGGAATACATATCACCTTTATCTAACTATTCTTTTTTCAGCTGTATACTTTACACTTCTCATTTATTATCCTCAAGTTCATAGGCAGGATATATATATAAAGGTATATATATATATAGATATAGAGTAGTGAATCAACCTTGGGCAAAATCTACCTCTGTAGAACTTAAACACTAAAACCAAAAACACATTTAGCATATTCATTGAAATGCCTTACTTATTTTAATATCTTATTACATTTGCAACAATCACCTTTAAAGATATTTGCTAATCTTCTCTCTTTTTTTCTACAAGCAGCTACAACTGAGAAGCATTTCACAACACCACACCAGGAATCTCTCTCCTTTATTAGCTTGAGTAGATCCTAAATTTTATATTATATGTTTCTGCCAATATAATCAATGATCTTCATCCTCTGTTAAGATGTGGAAATCTCCAGAAAACAGCTGTTTGAGTCAAATTTGACAATTTTTTATGTCCTTATCTTCCAGAAGAACTTGATGTATTGGCAAACAGTCAATGATGTTGAAGAGTATAAATATCAAAGTTGTAAGTGAGAAAAAGTTATGATACGGAGGACTGGAAGCCATCTGAATATTGGAAAAGAGTCAACTGCATCAAAAGGATTATTTGGACTGGGTATCAAGATGCTAACGTCCTGACTGTTGCTCAGAGCTCTGTGAATGTCATAAAGGCTGTATAACATGATATAGACACGTCCTGATTATCATGAAAACCAAGTCCCCCAAACTGTGCTGGTCTCGGAGCGTGTCACCAGTGAGTGTAATGTCCTGCTGCCTAATATCATAGAATGGAGATTTAAGTACTATTCAGATGGCTATGTGAAACTGCTGGAGATTGTGGTTAATCCATGGCTGGAGTGGATTGTTGCTGCAAGAATATATGTATGGCAGCAGGATTTGATCCCTTGCTGTACCTCCAGAAAGAGTCAGAAGTGGTTGTCAGGGAAACACTATGACTTCATTAGCCTGATTATTATGTGTGAAGTGCAGTTGAGAATGGCACCAAGCACTCAGCCTGCGATACCACCAGGGCTGAGTTAGTGGCCAAAATCAAGGAGATATTTGAAAATCTTCCCTGGGATACAGTGAGGAATGCATGAACTATGTTCTGGGGCCTTCTTGAGGCTGTGGTGAAATTTGAGGGTAGCAACTTTGAGTAAATTGTTATCTCCCTGTCACAATCTAGTTACTATTTTTTTGATTTTTCTAAAATATTTGAACGTGAGATTGTGTACTTTTTTCTTTTATGTAAACAGTATGTCGCACGTTTGGATAACTGCTACTCAACTCTGTTCTACTCTTCTGATATCTAGACTTCCCCTCTATATCTACGTATTGGGCTAGCCTACTTCATCGTCTGGGGGTGTCCACACAACATAGACTGTCAAGTTCAGCCTGAACACTATGCGTAATCAGCCTTTTTACTATTGTTGAAGCATGAATTAATTAGTCTGAAGAACATTAAGCTGGTCTGACTCAAACTTTAAACCTTCATCTTTTTATTTCTTTTCTTCTCACTGCTATTTTTCTCATCTTCCATATCTCTTCCGTCTTTCTTTTCCATTCTCTGCTTTCAATTTTCATTTCTCCCTTACTCTCCTCTGCCCGATTCCTCACCTCTCAATCTCTACACCTCTCATTCTCATTTTGCTTGTTTCCATTTTTTCCCCTCCATCACTCCACATCTCTCTTTCACCTTCACTTACTCCCACCTCCTCACGTTACTTTCTTGTCTTCTCCGTCCTCAATTCCTTTTTCATTTCCTCATCTTTTTTTTTAACTTACTCTCTCTTCTAACTTCCTCCTTAAACTTCACACACACACACACACACACACTCTCTCTCTCCCTCTTCCTTTCTTGCCTTTTCCTTTCTCCTTTCTTTCTTCTTTCTCTACTCTTCCAATACTAATTTCTCACTATCATCCATTTAGATTTTTATTTTCCTGAGATGTACTTTTTCTACATGATACTTGAGACAATGTTTACTGACACAGTAAAATTTCTGAGTAGACTCTCTTGAATGTGAAATATAGATTGCTAAAAAAAAAATTCCCAGTATTTTAAAAATATAAATGCTGATACATTAACTAATTGAAGCAACAATTTTCCTAACCCTTTCATCACTTTCCACACCTCATGATGACAACTGAATATTTTTGCCAGAAATATCAATTTTGTAAACTTAAATACATTATTTTCTTTTTGCTTTATTCACTAAAAAATTGGCACATTACGATGACATTTTCTTGTAATATTATTAACCTCATACAACCATAGAGAATGAAAGAATGAGAGAATGACACTGTATCTCCCTTTGTTTAAAAATAAAATGTTCTGTATTGATTCCAGTATGGTACAATCCTTTATCTTTTGTGGTCATGCTGGGAAACCATCTTGAAACTTTTTTAATCAAATGAATTGAACCCAGTGTTTCTTTCTTTTAAGCTTTGTGCTTATTTTACCTGTCTTTGCCAAACCACTAAATTAAAGTGATGTAAATACACTGACACCACAGTTCTATATTTAAGATATGAGGAATTATGTACATTATTTACATTATTACATTCGACGGATAAATGTAAATAATGTAAATAATCTAAATGATCTAAATAAATGTAAATAATGTAAATAATGTACACTGACACCAGTTGTCATGCAGTGTTGGTGGGATGAATGCAGACACACACACACACACACTCATGCACACACACAATGGGCTTCTTTCAGTTTCCACCAATCAAATCCACTCACAAGGCTTAGTCAACCCAAGGTTATAGTATAAGACATCTGCTCAAAGTGCCACACAGAAGGATTGAACCTGTAAGCATGTGATTGGGAAGCAAGCTACTTTCCACATAGCCATGCCTTTTAAAATTTAAAACAAAAAAGAAAATCCACAGACATCTCTTGCAAGTGTGTGTGACTTAAGAGCATAGGCTATGCATTTGCTAATTGATTTAAGGGTCCCATGAAGTTGTGAGAAAATACAGACACAGTCCCTTCCGTGATAAACTGGAACATCCAGGATATGACAAGGGGAATGGTTTGAACTAGTAAGGAGCTGGCATTCTTTCATTTGTTTCAGTCATTTGACTGTGGCCATGTTGGAGCACTTTAGTCGAACACATCGACCACAGGACTTATTTTTTGTAAGCCTAGTACTTATCCTATTGGTCTTTTTTACTGAACCACTAAGTTTCAAGGACATAAACACACCAACATTGGTTGTCAAGCGGTGTTGGGGAGCAAACACAGACACACTAAGATATACACACACACATATATATACGATGGGCTTCTTTCAGTTTCCATCTACCAAATCCACTCACAAGGCTTTGATCAGCCCAAGACTATAGTAGAAGACACTTGCCCAATGCGCCATGCAGTGGGACTGAACACAAAACCATGTGGCTGGTAAGCAAGCTACTTATCACACAGCCACACCTGTTCGTCTTTTACATTTTATAGGTGCTGAAAGTCTGAAAGGCAAAATAGAACTTAGCATGATTTGAACTCAGATTGCCAACAGCAGCAACAAATACCACCAACACAGGAATCTACCATTTGGCTGCTTATGAACACATTCAGAAATAAAGAGACTAGCAACATTCTGAGATCAAACCATTAATTCATTTGTTCATCCTTTCCCTTTGCATTCACTTTCCAATGCTTGCATGGATTGGAAGAATAAGTTATTTGAGGTATTGTTTTACAGCCAGATGCCCGTTTTAGACTCTAATCTTGACTTTTTTTTGAAGTAAGAGCTAACTTATTCTAAATGCTTTTGAAGGCACAAATTATCTGGAGAAAATTTTTGGCATAAAAAAACACGACAACGACAACCACCTTTGTACAAGCAATCACAGATATCAAAAACTGCATTGGCATATACTTACATATGCTTGATATACCTATAGAAATATATACATATTGGGTCATCCCATAAATAAAGTGGATTTTTTAAAATTCTTTTATTTTTCAAAATTAAGATAAACAAAGTTCTTTTAATCTAAAATATACTCTCCTTCATTTTCAAAAATAATCTTCCATCTATTTGGAAGACTTGCAAGGTTTCTCTTCCAAAATTTATTTGTCTGACGGAAAATACTCCTCCTATACTGTTCTGACCTCATCAACAAAATTCATATTTTTTCCATCCAAAAGATTTTGAAGACCTCAGAATAAATGATACTCAGATGGGGAAATATCCAGCGAATATGGTAGGTGAGGCATTGTTTCCCATTCAAACTGCTCCAGCCTTTGGAATGTCATGTTTGCTGTATGTGGCCAAGCATTATCCTGATGGAAAAATACCTTTCTTCTTGAAACCTATGATGGCAATTTTTCTTCTAGCGCTGCTTTAAGATGATCAAGCTGCTCACAGTAGATCTCCTTTGTTATCTTTTGATTTGGGTTTAAATGTTCAAAGTGGGCCAAACCTTTCATCTCCCACCGAACAGATAACAATATCTTACGTGGGTGAAGACCTTCTTTAGCCTGGGGTGCTGGTGTTTCTCCTTTCTCTACCCTATGTCTTTGGCACTTGACATTTTTTACAGAACCCTTTCTCATCACCAGTCACTATTTGGTCCAAAAACGGTTCATTCTTAAGATGTGACAGCAAAGAAGAGCACACATTCACTCTCTGTATATGATTAGACTTGGAAAGTTTGTGAGGAACACATTGACCCAATTTGCTGACTTTTTTATGGCACTCAGGTGTTGATGAATAGTTGAGTGAACAAATCCAAGCTTCTCTGAAAGTTCCTCAACAGTTAGGATAGGATTTTGTTCCATCAGGATTTGCAGGACATCCTCATCAAGCTCTACAAATCTTCCAGGATGAGACTCATCTTCTAAGCTGTAGTTTCGGCTTATAATTTTTGGAACCACCGTTGACACTGGCTAATGCTTATTGTCTGATACCCATATACTGCATCAATATTCTTTGCACATTCCATTGTGTTGTGCTATTATTGATCCCATAAAGTAAAATATGCCAAATATGCTCCTTTGTCACTTCCATTATAGATTTGAAAAAGTAATAGTTAAAAGTGAACTGCACTGTTCAAAACTTGCACTAAGAATAACTATAAAGCAAAATTAATACCTGCCTTTATAGTAAGTTGATGCAGGTAGTTTATCCTGTCACCCTCTAACTTTTAGTTCAAGCAATTGAAAAAACTGCATCATTTATGAGAAATGAGATGACCCAATATATATATATATATATATATATATATATATATATATATATTATATATATATATATTATATATATATATACATATATATACATACATATATATACATATACATATATGTGTCTGTGTGTGTGTGTGTGTATGTATGTATGTATGTATGTATGTAAATTAGAGAAGAACCACCATGTAGCAATTCAACAATGATATACTTAAATCAAACCATATAAGAAAAAATTAAAGATACAATAAAATATTTACCTAGAACTAAATAAAGTACGAAATAATAAATTATTTATTATTTCGTCCTTTATATAGTTCTAGGTAAATGTTTTATCGTATCTTGAGTTTTTTCTTATATGGTTT
>NC_043008.1:62620074-62655074 GCF_006345805.1 Octopus sinensis
AGACGGTGCTCCAGCATGGCCACAGTCAAATGACTGAAACAAATAAAAGAGTAAAAGAGTAATAGAATCTGGTGTGGCCCCTCGACTTACTAGCTCCAGTCAAGCCACCTAACCCATTCCAGCTCGGAAAACGGACGTTAAATGTTGTTGTTGCTGTTGGCTTTTTGTTTCAATTTGCTGGCTGTCACCAAATACTCAAGGCTATTTCTTCTCTTATGATGTCCAATGAACTGAGTTTGTTGCTCCCTTATTCTGTTACAAAGCTTTTCAATGGTCATTGGTGATCTCATTACCTATCCCTCTCTCTGAAGGGGACAGAGCTTCCTATCAAAGAGCCCCATCTCTACAGCATCAATAAGCTATTTGTCTTGCTTTTTGATGTTCCAGATCACATAAAAATATTTAAGAATGAAATCTCTGTATGTCTCCCAGGTTCATTTCTCAACTACTTTTGATAGTTCGTTATTGACAAATGTTTCGATTCACCATAAGCAGCCTTTGTGTGTACAATACATGAGTTTATTTCTTTGATGTTTTATAAACTAGCATGTAAAAATGGTTCCTACATAGTTAAAAGTTTCGACTTGACTCAATGTTGTCCCAGTAATTCTTATGTTGTTAGGAAGATGCTAACAGTTGGGGACACTTATTCTGCAAAGAGTAGACATTGCATTTAAGTTATTTAACTTGGTTTGCAAGATGGTTTGAGGGTCAGAGGTAATGTCTTAACAAGAAGTAATGCAAGTTATTATACACTTATTATGCATTTATCAGATAATCCAATAAAGAAAGTAGTATCGATGCCTCATAAAATACTGGGTTTGGAAGAGAGGAAGACTTGAAATGTTCAGAGAGTAGGTGTGTAGTTCAGAGATATGTGTAGGTGAAGATACCAATGGGTAAACCAGTTGAAATTGGTGAATTACCTTGCATTCTGTGCCAGAAGCGATCATAGTGTAGAATTGCAAGTGCTAAGAACAGCTGTGTGCATTAAAATATCTGGGAGCAATGAGGAATGAAGAGAAATTGATGGTGTTAAAACAGGGCATAGAATATATGAACCGTTGATGATGCCTGAAAGATCTTAGAGAATGATAGAGGTAAGCTATATATATTTGATTATTGTATGTATATATGTATATGCATATCTACATGCATACACAGCTTGCCCAAGGGTGTTTAAACATCCATATTTGTTAATGATTATTTTTAATAATTTTCTAGCTGGATTGTGTGTTCATTTCTCTTTTTGGCATCTGTGATTTTATTTTTGATCTTCTATATAAATGTAGATATTTCCTCCATCTGGCTACTTTTCTTTCTACAAAACAGGAAGTTATATTTTGAAACAGTTATTTTAACGAGTTGTATTTATTTATCGCCTGATGAGATACCTCTGCACCACTGGATGCTCCTGAACCAGTTGTTGAATGTCCCATGCATGAGGAATCGATGTGTCAAAACAAATGTTGTGATTAATAATAAGTTCTCGTATATTCTATCTTCAGTCTTTCATTTGCCATATATATATATGTAGTAGAAATATGTTACAAAAAGAAAATATAAAATACACGTGGAAATGTAAGGGTAAAATATGAAAAATCAACGTAAATTCACATTGCAAATAAAAAAAGGCTTTTTATGACAGGTAACGACAAATATATACATTTAGATGGACTGAGGTAGTAATAAGAGTCATAAAATTCATTATTATGAGATGATTATAAGATGATAATAAAGTAAGAGAACAAATATGTGTGTGTGTGTGTGTGCATGTATATATATGTATATATAAATAATAATAATAATAATGATAATAATAATAAGGATTATAAAAAAGTAGCATGCCATTACTTTTAATTCCTTAAGATATATATATATATATAAATATACATATACATATATATATATAACAAATAAGAAAACGGAGAGGGTACAAAATGACATACATCAGTAGGTAGATTTTCTAGTGTGTCTATTTATTCCAAAGCATTAGAAAGTATTAGAAGAATACATACACATGTAGTAACCGTGTTACACACACACATGTGTTAATATTACAGAAAAGAGCAAAAGATCAGTTCCTGCACCCCGTAGTTGAACACAAATACCTCCACTTTGCATCTGCAACTGATATTGCCTCTTCCCTTAGACCTAAATTGGGTACTATTCCAATATGGAATTAATTAATTAATTAATTAATTAATTAAGTAGCTAGAAAAACTCAGGTTACCCTGCTTTAGCTATACACAGAATTACAGATAGCTGTATATATATATATATATATATATATATATATATATCCATGTAAACATTTTCTTCAAACTACCCCATGTAAATAAAACACTTAACTTAATAATTTAACACTATAACACAGGGCCATTCCTTTAATACTTTATATCTAATATTCTATATTTTACTAGTATAAGTTTTGGCACTGAATAACAATAAGTTACACTACCCTTTCGGTCCGGTCCACTTTTGTCCCTATTCACGAAATCCCCCTTCTGCCTTCCAGCAACAATGAATCTCCTATCCAGCTCCTATATTACGTTTAACCATATAAGAGTAGATTCCTCCCAATAGATAGATATATGTTTTATATTTTTATATTTTTATACGTTTATACTCTTTTAATTTTCTTATGCTGTCCTTTAGAATCATTTTCCCTTAGTCCTATTGTTTTAGTTATCGCATTTACTCATTTATTTGTTTTTAATTTTAATTCTATTTTGCTCTTTTACTGGCCCATACTGGCCATGGTTTATATGTTTATTTGATTTGTTTTTGTCTTATCTGTTAACCATAAAAAAAATAGCTAACCAATTAGGTTGTAGGACTGACCATGACCCCCACCGCACTACACATAGGAATAGAGACTTGTTGATCAGCAAAAAATAACGAACACTAACACCGCACTTCAGTCACCACCTGGTTCCTTACTCTCATTAGTACACTTATATACGAAATTTTCCCATAATGGGTTCACCATCATAGGCTACTTATACCAGAAATTGTTATATCTTGGGATGGTCATTTCTTTACTTTTTGCCAAATAAACACACACTGTATATTTCTTCTTCATTTCAGATTTATTATTGTTCTTATTTTACTGTCTTTTGTCTCAAAAATCTTTCGTCACACATCCTATGACCTCTTCAGCAACTCTCCATCTCATGTGTCTTTTCAGACAAAGGACAATGAAATAAGAACAATAATAAACCTGAAAGTGAAGTATGAATATATAGTGTGTGCATTCATTTGGCAAAAAGGACCAAAAAACTGACCATCCTGAAATATAACAATATATATATATATATATATATATCAATAAACTAATTATTTGAGGTAATATAAAGCCAATTATATACGTTCTTAGTTTTTTTGCAATTTACTTAATCATTGACATTTTATTGTTATTTTAATTTAAATACTTCTATTATATGTAATTTTCTATATGGTGTAATTTAATTGTTCATTTTGAATTGATAAAAGGTGTTTGAACTCAGAACGTAACAACAGACGAAATACTGCTAAGCATTTCACCCAGCTTGCTAACGTTTCTACCAGCTCTTGACTTCAACTATTTATATGTGAAGGTGTATAATGTGAATGCTATGAATATATACTGTTGAGTAGTCACAGTATTTCAGAAATACCTGCAAATGGAGATGCTAAATATGCCTGTTACAACTAATAGGAGTTCCACTTATCTTTTATCCAAATATCTTTGCAATTTTTTTTTTCTTTATTATTTTCCAGATGACATTGTTGTATTTCCAATTTTCAATTTTTCTTTTAACTATGAATATCTCTGAAGGGCTTCAAAGTAGGCCACTATGATACTGATACATTTATATATTTCGTATATTTTATAATTTTAAATTTTAATTGAAAGAACATTTCATTTCTCATATATATATATATGTATATATATATATGTGTGCACATGTGTGTTTATTTATGTATATAAATGATATATACATGTATGTATGTATATGAATATGTATATGTGTACATATATTTGTCTATATATGTATATATTTGTATGTGTACATAAGCATGTGCTTGTATGTACTTTTTTTTAGAATTCTGTTTCCTTTATTGCTAATTAATTTTCAAGGAAATACATTAAAAATTGAAAGAAAAAGATCCTAAAGAAATATTCTGGCATACATTTTGTAATGTAAATGCAAATTTTAATGGAAAGGAATACTAAAAGAACTAAAAAAGCAAAAAAAAAAAAAAAGAAGCAAACCTGATATGAGTTTTCAAAGGACCTTTTAGAAATGTTAACTTAAGTTGAGATACGTTGTCACTTAAAGTGTCTTTCTAAATAAAAATTTTCATATTTTTGCTATTCATGATGAGGTTTTCCTTTATCTTCAAACTTTTATAATATTTGTACATTGTGAGGAATATTATTTCAACTCTAACTAAAAGTTTAAACCAAAGCTTTTTTTATATTTCAGCATTAATATTCAACATAAGAAATGTTAACTTATTTTCGAAAACATTCAGATGTTGATGAGATTTTTATGAAAATAATTAATGAAAATAATTAAGGTGATGGGGGTACAATACAGAATATAAAAGAAGGTTGTGTATTCAAAGATGCTACTTTAATGAAGATTATTTGAATATCAACGATGGGTAGAAATCTAAACAGAATATGAAATACAAAATAAATCATTGCCAATTATGCATAAAATATATAGTTCAGACACCTGTGGCCCTGTTATTAGTTATAGCTATCACAAGGGAGATAATTATTTCATCAGTTTGCATGGCAAGCTTAGAAATCTGAAATAGATATTAAGGAAATATAAGAACAAATATGTATAGACTTCAATATTTAATTTTATTTATAGAATTCTTATGCTCAATTTTATTTGCTAGTGAAATAACAGAAGTTCTTGGTTAAAAGAAATCCATCATTTTCAGTATTCATTGACCTGGAGAAGGATTTTGTCAGAGCACCAAGATTTGTATTCTATTGATCATTAAGACAACTAGTTGTAAAAGAATGGTGTATTAGATTCCTTGAAAGCCATGGAAGTTAGCAATATGTTCATCATGAAGTATAATATGCTGGTAGGTGTCTTTCAGGGCTAAGTTCTCAATCTCCTTCTATTTACTAGAATTCTCCAGGCCATAACAGGTGTTTAAAACAGGTTATCTGAAGGATCTTCTGTATGCCAAATGAGTTAGCACCTGTAGCTGAATCAGGCAACAAATTAGAGAAGTAATTCCAATTGTGGAAACAAAGTCTAAGACTGAGATATTCTAAATAAACCTAGCAATGACAAAAGTTTTAGCAGAAAACAAGATGGTACTCTGCTAGGAAGTAGCCATGATTGCTATGCATAAATACGGCAGTAAATATTTAGTATGGTGCACCTAATGCAGACTATATCTACACAAATGTTAGGGTAACAATGTAGAAGGACTTTGCAAGTAGTAGATGCAAACAAAAGAGAAGTTAGTAGTTGGAATGTGAGAACATCATCATCCTCATCATCATCATTTAACATCCATTTTGATGATGATAATGATTATGATGATGTTCTCTCAATTGTTTACAAATGAGTAAAGGGCTTTTGTTATCTACATGACCTAATTAGATGTGGAGAAGATAGTTGCAGAAGAGAATGTAGGTGGAGTGAGAATCTGAAGGAATATGTTGAAAGATGGTATTGTTACTGAAGGGTTGGACAATTTGACAGGAGCTGGTAAGGTTGGGGGCTGCACCAGGTTCTTCCATTGTCTGCTCTGGCATAGTTTCTATGGTTAGATACCCTTCCTAACGCCAACCACTTTACAGTATAATGGGTGCTTTTTACATGGCACAAGTACCAGTGCTTTTTTATGTTGCATCATTATCAGTGCCTTTTATGTGGCACCATCACCAGTGTTTCTTAAGTGGCACCAACACCAGTACGTTTTACATGTCACTAGCACAAAGTACTTTTTAATTTTCACTAGCACTGGTATCAATTCTGCTGTGGTGGGCATATCTCCTTGACTAAAGTAAGGTGTCAGGTGTCTCAATCTTTTGTCTTCTCCTTTGTAAGGTTCTGTGTCTTGAGATCAACCTTCAATAATTCGTCCCGTGTCTTCCTGGGTCTCCCTCTTCTGTGAGTTCCATCCACTTTAATTGCTCAGCACTTCTGTATGCAACTGCCTACATCCATACAAATCACATGACCAAACCATTGCAATCTTCTTTCTTGCATTCTGCATTTAATTCCTCTAATGCATAACTTTTCTTTCAATACACTAGCTCTCTAGTAACACATGTACATTGATTTTGCACAACCATCGGAACATACTCTGCATTCAGGTCTCAGGTGTCACTATCATGTAGCATTACTGTTCATATAGATGTATTGTACGATCTTCCTTTCTCTCAGAGAGATAGAGAGAGAGACTTTTGAATCTTCTCTATCCTATTCTTATTCTAGTAGTTACACTTTTTGTACATCCTCCCCCTCAACTAATTAGGCCCCTTAGATAACAGAATTTATCCACTCCCTCTAAAAAGCCTCCGGAGCATTTGAGAAAATCAATTTCCTGTGTATCTGTTGTTTTTTAGGAATAAGTAGGGAAGGCTAATCGTAAGAGTTTGAACTTCACCACAATCATATAGTTTCCCACATGTGGTAAGACTGTGCTAGAGAAGACTCATACAACACATGCAACTATGAAATAAAATTTTAAAAAATGGACATAAAATGCTAATGATGGAAATAATGTATTTTTTTCAGAAGGATTAAATGAAGAAGCATTTGTTTGTTTTGAACTTATAACCTTTTGAAGTAGTTATGTAGTCTCGTAAACTACATCACTTTAACTCTATAAACATTACAGATTCATACAAAACTTAAATTAGAAGTTAAAATAATGGAAACTGTGGCTATTATTATGAGATAGCACTCACTCAGGAATTGAAAGGCAGTTTGGTAAAAAAATGAAAAGACAAAACAAGAAAAAAATAGAGTCTGATTAAAAAACAGGACAAAATTAAAATCAGGTAACAAACAAAAAGTACATAATATCAGGAAAACTTGTGTTTTTAGATTTCTGAACATGATATAAAATTAATTAGCTCTTTAGTCTGAGCTGATGAACATTAAGTCAGCATGTTACTAAAGAAAAGTGATTGTATAGGCTGTTGAACAAATCTAGATGATTGTATTGAGTGAAAGGTTACATAGAATATTTTCTGGAACGGTGATAGTTAAGTGAACTGTAATGTAGGTTATAAAGAAAAAAAATAAAATTAAAAATAAAACCCGTAGCCTTTTACATCATTCACAAATGAGTATGACGAGTAAGAATCCATAGATTTTTTTTCCTAAATTTACTGCTTGGCACTTCTTTAGCCATCTGTCATTTTCTATGTGTAACATATATCCAGACTAGTTCAGTCTCCTCTATTATAATACCATCGCTTTTATAAACTATTTTCGGTGTTAATGAAGTGACTAGCAGAGATAGACTCCATCTCGCTGATCATGTTTCATATTTCTTTACTGCCCACAAGGGGCTACACACAGAGGGGACAAACAAGGGCAGACAAAGGGATTAAGTCGATTACATCGACCCAAGTGCATAACTGGTACTTAATTTATTGACGCCGAAAGGATGAAAGGCAAAGTTGACCTCAGCAGAATTTGAACTCAGAATGTAGAGGCAGACGAAATACCTATTTCTTTACTACCCACAAGGGGCCAAACACAGAGAGGACAAACAAGGACAGACAAATGGATTAAGTCGATTATATCAACCCCAGTGCGTAACTGGTACTTATTTAATCGACCCTGAAAGGATGAAAAGCAAAGTCGACCTCGGCGGAATTTGAACTCAGAACGTAACAGCAGACAAAATACGGCTATGCATTTTGTCCGGCATGCTAATGTTTCTGCCAGCTCGCCACCTTTCTCACTCATAATGTTTCTTGCTCTGTCAAGAATGTGACAGCTGGAGAGAGAGGGAGAAGGGAGGTAGAGAAGGGGAGAGGGGAGAAAAAGTGGGAGGAGAGAGAGGTCTGCTCCAGGACTATGTCATTATTTGTGCAATATGAAATGAATCACCTTACTCAAGAGCACAACATGTTGCTTCAGCCAAGGATTGAACCCATGATCTGATGATCATAGCTCCAACATCCTAACCACTAAGCCACCTACCTTCTCTCTAGACTACACATTTTCATGTTATATCCTATTTCGTTACAGCTTTACAACCCCTAATTCATATTTCATCTGTGACCATAAACTACTATAGAATTTTATAAGATATTAATATCACATAATTATGGTGACTAATGAGATATAACGGTTTCTTTCATAGACATATAAACTTGTGCCAGTCCTTCATGCCTAAGTTTATGTACAGGGTGTCCCAGAAAGATTTACCCATGTTTAAAACTCTTCCTAAAGAATATCAGTTCAGGTAATTTTATCTATATTTTACAGACATCAATCCCATGGACTTTGCTACCTGATCCATCTTAGAAAGCAATGTTTCCACTTGCTCCTATTCAAATGTGTAAGATCTGAAGAAAGCCCTTCTGCCTTCGTGGGTCAATTTGGATGAAGAGTTTAAAAGTTAAAATGCTAGTTATTCTTATCTCTTTGTCGACTGGGCGTTCATTTGTAAACATTCGTGTTCTATTCTGGTATCATGATTTAAAGAAATTATAATAACAGTCACAAAGCTGCCATTTAATAGAATACTACCTTGGTATTCTTCTATATTGAACATAATTTTTAATTATCATATTAATGTGTTTTATTTCGGAATGGTCATTTTGCCAGTTTAGCCAATAAAAACACACGCACTATATATTTGGTGTTACTTTGCTTCAGTATTATTTATTTTTTACATCAATCTTAATATTATTTCAGCCAGAGTTCTTTTGTCACACTCCTGTGACTGCATCAGTGGTCCTTTGCTTTCTTCTTTCTTATTTGTGTGTCTCTCCTTACTAGCCGTATGAAGTGTCTCTGTTAGTGAAGCCATCCACAACCAAATTCATCTGGATTCTTATTGTTTATTTAGTGACTGTAACACGATTTTTGTCCTTGGATAGCAGCTGTTATTTCCTATTTGCTTACCCCTAGAAAGTATTAAAAAAGGGCTGATATTTCCTTCAAAATTTGCTTTTGTTATGATATTTATTTCAAACTCCAAAGAATCCCTCTCAATACATGGCTATGATGTTCCCCCCACTACTCCTGCTCATGATCAGAGAAGCACATATTGTGAGTCACTAAGAGACATGCTCAAGTAGTTAAGATCAAGCAACTGACAAGCAGCTCTGTGGTTTGAGAAGAATCTTTGCTATAGCAATAATTCTGCTTCAACAACTTAGTGCTGAATCTGTCTGAAATGTAATGGAAAATATGTCAGTTTCATAATATTGATGTACAGGTGACAAAGGCAAAGTCTGAAGGGAATAGTAGTCATTTCCTTTGATTTCTAGATAGAAACAAATAGGAAATAACACTTACTGACCAAAGAAAGAAGAAATATAATTACGATTTTGTTACACAGTGTACTTTTTGTTGATCTAGTTTGTTCAGCTGACATTACTGATGCTAGATGAGCAGACAGAAGCGTTAGCAAGCCAAACGAAATGCTTAGGAGCATTTTACCCTTCTTTACATTCTGAGCTCAAATTCTACCACGATCAAGGAGGTAAAGCTAATTTTCAGGTTTTGTGCCTATAATAGAAAAAATATTACTGATGGTAGAATGATCCAGAAACAAAAATTTGAAAGCAGTTAGTATTGATTTATATATATATATATATATATGTTCACATTCTACAAACTCCAATTATGAGGCATTTTTTCAAAACTATCACTTAATGTGGTGAGACAGGGTTGACTACTTAGATTATTGAAGTCAATATAATTAGTCCTCATTCATATTTGAACAGAAGATTAGGACAGTGGGTGCAGGGGTTGCAAGTACAGCCCCTAATTTTTTTTTCTTTGTAGGGTGGGCAATGATCTGGGTTAGTACTCACTAAGCAAATTTTGTTCCCGCACTTAAGTTGTGTAAATTGATGGCTCTAGAAAAAACTTCAAGCAGGGCATAAATTTTAGTGATCTGTATGTAATTCTGAGTAGAGAGGATAGATCAAAGTATTCAGGTAGAAATGGTATAGAAACTTGTGTGAGAATCTTGTGTTTTGTTTCTTCTATACATATTGCATGACATAAGCAAATGTGTCCTTATCCTTTTATTCAAAACAAATGTATGAATAAACAGGGTGTAGGAGTGGCTGTGTGGTAAGTAGCTTGCTTATGAGTCACATGGTTCCGGGTTCACTCCCACTGTGTGGCACCTTGGGCAAGTGTCTTCTACTATAGCTTCAGGCCGACCAATGCCTTGTGAGTGGATTTGCTAGACAGAAACTGAAAGAAGCCTGTCGTATATATGTATATATATATATATGTATGTATGTGTGTGTATATGTTTGTGTGTCTGTGCTTGTCCCCCCAGCAACGCTTGACAATCGATGCTGGTGTGTTTACGTCCCTGTAACTTAGCAGTTCAGCAAAAGAGACTGATAGAATAAGTACTAGGCTTCCAAAGAATAAGTCCTGGGGTCGATTTGCTTGACTAAAGGCAGTGCTCCAGCAAGTAAAAGAGAGAGAAAGAGAACGAGAGAACCATCAACCGATATTCTGACAAACTACTAAAACAACACTTTACGACATCCCACAATTAACACCTACACTCTCCTTCACCTCTACAATTTAAAGTCATTCAGTCAAGTGTATTCTCGCAGGGGGTGTCATGACTCACCACAACAGTCATCATGCTAGCAACTTCGAAGGGTGAAAAGTATTGATTACATCTATCTCAACTGGTACTTATTTTACTGATCCCAAAATGACGAAAAGTAACCAACCATCGTGGAATTTGAATGTAGAACATTCACCTTTTAGCATTCAAGTTATTCTACCTAATGTAATGGTTGTGTATCCACATTGTTTTCAATTACTCATGCCTTATCTTCTTGTGTTGTGGAGATGCAATGGCCCAGTGGTTAGGGCAGCGGACTCATGGTCGTAGGATCGCAGTTTTGATTCCCAGTCCAGGCGTTGTGAGTGTTTATTGAGCGAAAACACCTAAAGCTCCATGAGGCTCCGGCAAGGGGTTGGTGGTTAACCCTGCTGTACACTTTCACCACAACTTTCTCTCACTCTTTCTTCCTGTTTCTGTTGTACCTGTATTTCAAAGGTCAGCCTTGTCATGCTGAATCTCCCTGAGGGTACACATGTCTGTGGAGTGCTCAGCCACTTGCACGTTAATAAATGAGCTGCGACGTTACTGGTGGCATGGAGAGGTGGAGCTGGTATGCGTGGACGACTGCTGGTCTTCCATAAACAACCTTGCCTAGACTTGTGCCTCAGATGGTAAGTTTCTAGGTGCAATCCGATGGTCATTCATGACCGAAGGAGGTCACAACACAACATCTTGTGTTGAGATTTCGATGATATGCTTGTTTATTTTTAGTTTGACATTGTAGAGCAGCTGTGAGAGGCTGTACATAAAACACATAATATTTAGACTGGATATGGCCAGTTTAAATGTTAGAGTTTAGCCAAAAGAAATGCCGCTTATTATTTTGTCTGGCATTCTAATAATTCTGCCAGTTTGCAGCCTTGGATATTTTAATGATATTGATTTAAAAATAAATATATAATTCTGCAAGATGATTGAAATTCTCTTCTGCATTTGTGATTTTAGTTTTACACTCCAGACATTATACTCTGTTAGATCATTTTTATGGTCGTAAAATATATTGTTACATAAGTTATTGATCATTATTTTATTAAGGTTATTTCTACACATATTCCATAGAAATAATAGCCAGCACTGTCGTTTGCTACAGCATTTCGTATACGTGACGTCAGATGTAAACAAACGATGAGATCGAAGATGAAAAATGGACAATGGGCGTATATGCCATCTTTCAGGCAAGAATTTTGCCCTTTCCTCAACAACCATTTAACCCACTAATCCTCAGTGAGCACATTGCTTAAATAGCCACCATACGTTGTAGCAAAGATCAGAACTGGTTATGATTTCTATAGAATATCTGTAGAAATAATGTTAACAAAATAATGTAAAAGCACTGCTAACACAGTAGAACATGGTATTGACTTATAAAACATTTAATATACTTTATAGTATATTATGATTGCATAACAAAATACCATGTAACTACAAAACATTAGTTATTGACCATATATAGATTTCCAATCAAAGTGTCCCCACAAAAGAGACAACAAAGATTGAATATCATTGGTAGCAACTCTGAGTGTTATACCTGAATGTCGTTCATTCTTAGGTGTAATCATTTGTGAGACTGTCTTCTTGTATCTATTTATTGTCTCAGTGTCATTACAGAGTAATTACTTATTATGTAATTAACGAAGGATGCTTCTGAGATCCCTGATATTACTCTTTACTCTTTTACTCTTTTACTTGTTTCAGTTATTTGACTGTGGCCATGCTGGAGCACCACCTTTAGTCGAGCAAATCGACCCCAGGACTTATTCTTTGTAAGCCCAGTACTTATTCTATTGGTCTCTTTTGCCGAACCGCTAAGTGACGGGGACGTAAACACACCAGCATCGGTTGTCAAGCAATGCTAGGGGGACAAACACAGACACACAAACATACACACACACACATAAATATATATACATGTATACGACGGGCTTCTTTCAGTTTCTATCTACCAAATCCACTCACAAGGCTTTGGTTGGCTCGAGGCTATATTAGAAGACAATTGCCCAAGATGCCACACAGTGTGACTGAACCCGGAACCATGTGGTTGGTAAGCAAGCTACTTACGACATAGCCACTCCTGCGCCTATTTTACGAGCAGTTAAATATGAGATTGGTGAGGTGTCTATATTTTCTGAGGTGTCAATGATTTAAAAGATAAGTGGACTGAGACAGAGTATCAGCTGTATAGAAAAGAAAGTTATTAGAAGTAACAAGATTATTAATCTACAGAAGGAAGAATCCAGTACCTAACTCAGCTTTATAGGATAAAATAAAGTCAGTTGCATACAGTTTGGGTAGATATCTATTTACTCTTGGAAACCTTTCATTTACTATTCAATCATTCCCAAGAAAGATGAGGTAATTCTATCAGAATCTTGTTATAAAACATAGGCCTAGTTATTTCCAAATTAGGAGATTTGGAGGATTTTATCATGTTTTATATTCTTTGTATATTTGTCTTTGTCTACCTCAACAGTCTTGGTAGCAATCCTGCTTTTTGGTTTTTCAGCTAAATCATTAACTAGATGAAGTTTTTGTCACAAAATCCCTCAGATTATTTATATGATTATAAGTTCTTTTCTAACACATCACATCAGAATATGCGTTTGGAAAATGGATTCTGATATCATCTTTTTGTTCGGCAACGGTTTAAACTTGTATGTGCTAATATACATACATGCAGAAATACATACATACATACACAATACATACATAGATACATACATACATACATACATCCGTACATACATACGTACATACATACATACATACATACATACATACATACATACATATATATATATGTATATATATATATATATATATATAAATATATATATATACATATATATGTATGTGTATGCATCTACACATTTATAAACAAAATATATACACTCAACACATTTTGTGTTTGGTTTGGATCTAATGAGATAATATAGTATTCAGTTATTTCAAATGTGTTCCTAGGAAAATATTGCTGATTGATGCAACAAATTGCTGTACAAAACTATTTAAATATTTATTCAATACCTTAATGTAATTTAGAATCCATTCACCCATTCCCTCCCTCTAATGGTTGAAGAACTTTTATATTTTCTTTTGCAAATGCTTGGTTTCATTTTCAAATGAAATTTTGTTTACATTTTTTTCGCTGTGTTCAGATAAGAATTTTCTTTTCATACTCTATTCACGTGATTGTTTTCCAAATCTATTTGTCATCAATATATCTTTGTAGGGTTTAAAGTTGAAATTTAATTTTATAAAGATTTGAAAGGATTTTTGTAAATTTACATTTTCATTATTGAAATAACGTGAATCGTTGGAAAGAGGGGTGGGGTAAAATATCATCCATCAACTTATGAGGTTTATTTTTGTAAAAGTGTATAGATCATTATGGATTTGACAAATATTTACTACAGAAAACAGGGAGCAGAGTAAATAATTATATATTTATTTAATTTCCAGGATTTTCTAAATTTAGAACTTTTTTACTTTTTACTTTTTTCTCTTAGCAATTTAATCTTTAGCACAAACATTTATTTATTCTCTCATTCAAGGAAGAACATTACTATCACTTTGAAAATTTTGCTGAACATATAAAAGACTTAAATTGTTATTTTGGTATTAATGCTTCTTATTTATATATTATTCACAACAAATTATTCATGTGAAAATTTATTAAAATGTATTATTTAATATGATTTTTATACACATTTGCTGATTTGCATTGAGAGGCTTCCTTTTAACCTTTTTTTGAAGTACTGATATATTGTATTTCTTGAAGGTTATCTAAGGTCAACATTTGTCTATGCCTCATTTCAGAAGGCTTTTCAATTCCATAAAGTATTTCAGTTTTGTATTTTCCAGTTTATTTGTTGGTAACACAGACCCTCAATACTTTACTGATCATAGCACCAATCCTACGAATTCCTTGTGCATACATTTTATAAATAATTTTGGTTCTACATATTATTTGTTATTAATGCTCATTACAATAAAATTTTTTTTTGATATTTGCATTTTCTTAAAAAGTCCTGCAGTATATAAACTGACCATAGACCTGTGAGTGGATTTATCAGTGTGTGCATGCAAATATCTGAAAGAGAGAGAGAGTGTGTGTGTTTGTGCGTGCACGTGCATGTGTGTGTGTTTCTGCACATGTGTGCGTGTGGAGGTTGTGTTTGTGTAGTGTGTTGTGTTTGTGTGTATATTGTGCTTGTACATGTGCATGTGTCTGTTTCTATGTGTGCATTTGTGTGTGTACATCTATATCTCTCTCTGTGAGTGTGTGTATGTGTGTGCAAGCACTAGTTTGTGTCTTGGCAAATTATGAGGGTGACTGACAAGAAGGCCTTCAAGGCCAGGGTAAATCTTACCTCTATGAATTTTGCTTAACACCTGCAAACTTGAAAAGATGGACATTAAAATAATAATGCTAATGACAAAATCAATGATTATGCTGAAACTAAGGTTTACTCTAAAAGGGTGTATCAATAAAAAATATTGAACTTTTGGAAAAGCAATCAATTTTCACCAATTATTCAGTTGACACCTATTTTAACTATATTCAGTTTTATCTTTTATCTTTGAATTCAGTCATTTGACTGCACCCATGCAGGGGCACCACATTAAAGGGATTCAGTTGATCAAATCAACTCCAGGACTTTTTTTTTTTATAAACCTTGTACTTATTATATTGGTTTCTTTTCCTGAACTGCTAAGTTACAGGGACATAAACACACCAACACCATTTGTCAAGCAATCGTGGAGGAAAAACACAGGCACAAAGACACAAACACACACACACACACACACCACACACACACACGCACACACACACACACACACACACATATATATATGAGGGGTTACCAAAAAGAAACTGGAATTTTGCAATATATTTTTATTCACTTAGTTTTACATGTTTACACTTTTATCACTTTCAAAATATTCTCCATTTGAAACAATGCATTGGTCCAGATGCGTTTTCCCCTCTTTGAAGCAGTGCTGGATCTCTTTTAAAACGATGCCTTTTAATGCCTCCATCATTTTTTGCTTCAACACTTCCACATCTGCAAATTCCGTAGCATCAGCTTTTGTCACAAGAGATGACCTTTGAAAAAAGGTCTGGATCAACTTCCAACTCTTCTTTCAGTTCACAACGTGCCTTCAGTTGTGACTGCTTTTTATCTTCCATGATAATTTGTGATAAATATCTGGTCTGTAAGTGGTGACATTTATTTGTAATCTCTTGAGAAAACATGGTTGTGTGGTAAGAAGGTTGTTTTGTGACCACATGGTTCTGGGTTCAATCCTAATGTATGATACCTTGGGTAAATGCTTTCTTCTACAACCTTGGGCCAACCAAAGCTTTGTGAGTGAATTTCATAGACAGAAACTGAAAGAAGCTCATCGTGTACACGTGTGTGTGTGTGTGTGTGTGTGTATCTTTTTGCTTGTGTTTATCCCCCACCACTACTTAACGACTGGTGTTGGTGTATTTATGTTCCTGTAACTTAGTGGCTCAGCAAAAGAGGCTGATAAAATAAGCACCAGGCTTAAAAAAAGTTAATAAGTACTGAGATCAATTAGTTTGACTAAAATTCCTCAAGGTGTCACCCCAGAATGGCCCTGCTCTAATGAATGAAACAAGTAAAAAATGAAATATAAAAGAGAATTCTAGGTAAAAATATTGCTTTGTCTGGAAGCTGGTGAGGGTTGACGGCAGGAAGAGCATCTGGCCATCGAAAATCTGCTCCACCAAATCTCATCTGACCCATGCAATCATGAAAAAGTAGACAGTAGGTGCAAGAGTGGCCGTGTGGTAAGTAGCTTGCTTACCAACCACATGGTTCCAGGTTCAGTCCCACTGCATGGCACCTTGGGCAAGTGTCTTCTACAATAACCACAGGCTGACCAAAGCTTTGTGAGTGGATTTGGTAGACAGAAATTGAAAGAAGCCCGTCATTTATGTGTATATGTATATACTAGTGTGTCTGTGTTTGTCTCCCCAACGTTGCTTGACAACCAATGCTGGTGTGTTTACATCCCCGTAACTTAGTGATTTGGCAAAAGAGAACGATAGAATAAGTACTAGGCTTCCAAAGAATAAGTCTTGGGGTCGATTTGCTCAACTAAAGGGGGTGCTCCAGCATGGCCACAGTCAGATGACCGAAACAAGTAAAAGAGTAAAAGATTAGAACACTCTCCATAATGGTGTTAATGACATTAAGTTCTGTTTATTAAAATGTATTTATTTATTAATTCATAAAACAATATACGGATAAAAATCATTATGCTACAAAAATTTATTGGCAATTAATACACTAAATTAATAATAATTTACATATGTATATAATTATATCAAAGGAGACAAGGAGAAAGAAGAGTTTTTGGTAATTTTTTTGAAGGTATCAGCACATCAAGCATGCTACAGATAGGTTGTTTTCGCCATATCCCCCTTGATATAATTAAAAATGTATTTATCAAATTTTGTTCCTTAACAGCTGAGTAACTATGAAATCTCTGTAGCTATAAATGGTAAAATGTCTGTGTATCTGTGTGTCTGTGGGTCTGTGTATTCTTTATACAAATCCAGTTTTTCACATAAAAGGCTTGCATTTTTTATGGGCTTTCAAAACTGTCTGAGGGTGGTCATGATGATCTTTTTTTTTCCCCCGTCACCCCAGAATGCCATTAAAAAATCGATAAACTGACCCCTTATGCCCATAAGTTATGGGCCTATCCATTCAAAATCGCATTTTTTATGGGCTTTCAAAACTGTCTGAGGGTAGTCATGATGATCTTTTCATTTCCCCAGTCACCCCAGAAAGCCATTACAAAAATCGATAAACTGACCCCTTATGCCCATAAGTTATGGGCCTACCATTCAAAATCGCATTTTCTATGGGCTTTCAAAACTGTCTGAGGGTGGCCATGAAGATCTTTTCATCTCCCCAGTCACCCCAGAAAGCCATTAAAAAAATCAATAAACCGACCCCTTATGCCTATAAGTTATGGGCATGTCCATTCAAAATCGCTAAAACATAGTAATTTGTACACACTGAGTGCATACAGTTAGATACGCCAATAGACTGTGAGCTGTTTTTTGATTGGATGGAGATAATTTTACCCTTGACAGTTGAATGCGCATGTGCATTTGCAGATAGTCTGTATGGCTCAGCACATTTTTGGGTTTTGCGAAGATGCATTATCATGTGTTCTGGCTTTCAAGTGTGCATGCTTTTTTGATTTGAGAAATGCAGAGAATAATTAATGAGTTAGACCAAGTGAATGACAAGAGAGCGGGCTTTTCATGAAAGACCAAATATGCTTGACTAGCACTAGACCCGGCAATGCTGGTTCATAGTGCTAGTATTAAATAAATCATAAAGGAAGTATTCAAAAGTTGTTTAGCCTGAGCTCATCTCTTATCTGACAGAACTAATCCTTGATCAAAGGTATTCAGGGATGACCATGCTGTTATTTTTGCAGGTAGTAATCATCTAAGAGGATGCTATCCGATGTATACTCTTTCTCTTTCAAAACTGGTAGGGTGTAATTTGATAGAAATCTGATTAATATTTTTAACAGTTCAAGAAAGTAGTAATAAATAAAAAAATAAATGCGCCCTTTTAAAGCCTAGCCAGGCTCATGGGCCTGGTTTCCCGGTTTCAATGGCATATGTGTTCCCCAGCTGGACGGGATGCCTGTCCGTCACAGCGTTACTCATTTTTGCCAGCTGAGTGGACTGGAGCAACGTGAAATGAAGTATTTTGTTCAAGAATACAATGCATCGCCCGGTTCAGGAATCGAAACCACAATCTTATGATCATCATGCTGACACCCTGACCACTAAGCCACGTTCCTCCACAAAATAGTAAATGCGCCCTTTTATAGCCTAGCCAGGCTCATGGGCCTGGTTTCCTGGTTTCTATAGCGTATGTGTTCCCCAGCTGGATGGGATGCCAGTCCATTGCAGCATTACTCATTTTTGCCAGCTGAGTGAACTGGAGCAATGTGAAATGAAGTGTTTTGCTCAAGAACACAATGCATTGCCCGGTCCAGGAGTCGAAACCCCAATCTTATGATTATGATGGTCAGCATCATGATCGTAAGCCACGTGCCTCCACTCAAGTAAGTAGTACTTTATCATAAACTTTGGCAACAAGCAAAGTAATACCAGTGGTATTATCCAGAGAAGTAGCTAACCACTGATTAAACTTCACAATTACATGTAGAACTGGGGTTCTCAACTATCTTTTATCTATGGAACCCTTTGATTGCTATTTTATTTTGGTGGACCCTCATAGCCTTTCAATGTTTAAAAGCGAGTTTTATAGAAGCTTCTTTCAAAATTCCAATTTTGCTTTTCACTCATTAACTTGTATAGGTTGAACTATGATGGGGTGCTGAAATGTTCCTGGTTTTAAAGTTATTGCAAAAGGCTTGGCTGGAGGCTGAACCTTCTGAGTTTTTTTACAGGGCTTAGAAAAACTGAAAGACTGCTGCAGTACATGTGTGAATATGAGAGGGAAATGTGTTAAATAAAATCATATTTAACTAGGAGTGGCTGTGTGGTAAGTAGCTTGCTTACCTACCATATGGTCCCAGGTTCAGTTCTACTCCTTGGTACTTTGGGAAAGTGTCTTCTACAATAGCTTCGGGCCGACCAAAGCCTTGAGAGTGGATTTGGTAGACAGAAACTGGAAGAAGCCCATCGTGTATGTATATATATATATATGTATGTATGTGTGTGTGTGTGTGTATATGTTTGTGTGTCTGTTTATGTCCCCGTAACTTAGCTGTTCGGCAAAAGAGGCTGATAGAATAAGTACTAGGGTTACAAAGAATTTGTCCCGGGGCCAATTTGCTCGACTAAAGGCGGTGCTCTTGCATGGCCACAGTCAAGTGACTGAAACAAGAAAAAGAGTAAAAGAGTAACCCTCCCATATTTTCTTTTACCCAATGCAACGAACTTTGCAGCTCACCTTAATATATAAAGTTTTTGAAGAAAGAAACCCTAGCAGTTTTTTGCAATACGTACCAATACATATATCTAAAGCAAATATTTTTTCAGAGGCCCTTAAAACACCGTTATTGATCCTCAACTTGATATTTTGTTGTGTGGAACAAACTTGAGTGAAAGATATGGTTTTGCTTTGAAACACTATCAGAACTGGCATAATTACACTTAATATGCTTTTGATTTCAGAACAGAAATGATAATGCTTCCATTAAATTTTGATCAACATCGATGAAATTTAAAGGTCGCTTACTAAATAGATTAAAACTACATAAAATATTTAAATTCCCCATGAATTTACATTAATTTAGCATTATAGAAATTTGAGACTAGTTCTAATTTCACATTTGAAATGAATCTATAATATATCACTTGTTTTAAAAATATTTCCTGTTGCATGAATTAAGTGAAAGTTATTACAGCAGTAGGTGAATTTGTTACGAAATGATTAATTGACCAAATTATAATTATTTGCTCAATACATTTGTATTATTTATTTCTGTTCTGGACAATGAATTGGCAGAATTGATAGGATGTCTGAAAAACTGCCTGATGGTATTTGGTTTGACTCTTTACATTCTGAGTTCAAACCCTGATGAGGTCAACTTTGTCTTTCATGTCTATGGAGTTAATAATATAAAATACCAGCCAAGCACTGAGGCTGATGTCATCAACTACCTCACCCCACTTCTTTCTCTAAAATTTGCTGTTTATGAGCCAAAATTTAGAAGTATATTTATGTTTATATTTCTGTTCTATGTAGAGGCGCAATGGCCCAGTGGTTAGGGCAGCAAACTCGCAGTCAGAGGATCGCGGTTTCGATTCTTGGACCGGGTGTTGTGTGTGTTTATTGAGCAAAAACACCTAAAAGCTCAATGAAACTCCGGCAGGGGGTGACCCCTGTTGTACGCTTTCACCCCAACTTTCTCTCACTCTCTCTTCTTATTTCTTGAGTAACGCTGTGATGGACTGGCATTCCGTCCAACTGGGGGGGAACACATACGCCATAGAAATCAGAAAACCGGGCCCATGAGCCTGGCTAGGCTTGAGAAGGGCACATAAATAAAATACAAAATGATTTCTGTTCTATGCCATGTGTTGCACTTAGGCACAGCCTTAGATGATGTCAGTAGTACTTCAGTTTTACCACAACCGTTTTCTATATCAGGAGAAAGGGGTGCTATCAGAGGTTAACTATGACCTTTATCATTGTGTTGACACACAAAGGATGATAGTCAAAATTGGCCTCAGCAGGACTTGATATCAGAGTACAGGAGAGAGAGAATAAGCACTGTAAAACACTGTATTTGTTGCTCTTATGATTCTGTCTCCTCATCCATTAATTGTCTTGCTATTCCCTTTAATTGCTTTTTGATATACCTTACAAGGAATAAGAAGAACAGTCTTCTCTCTTCATTATTAAGTGAGCCATTGAGAGAAATTGATTAATTATGTTAAAAAACATCACACAATTTCAGTACATATTCATTTTAGAACTTAAAACTCAGGCAATTTAAAAACAAATTTGTAAATATTTTTGGTTAGTATTGCCACAATATATATTTTCTTGAAATACATATGTTTGTAGTCATACTTTTCCATTTTCGATATATTATATTTGTGATAAATTAAGGAGATGAGCTGGTAGAAATGTTAGCAAATGCTTTTCACCTGTCTTTACATTCTGAGTTAAAATGCTAACAAAGTGGACTTTGCTTCTCATCCTTTTGAGGTCGATAAAATAAGTACCAGTAGAGTACTGGGGGTCAATGTAATCAACTAACACCCTACTATGAACTTGTGCCAAAAATTGAAATCAATATATATATGTGATAGATTACAAGACAATGATCCTTCCAGAGTAGAAACACACATGGCATAGACCTGACACAAGTATAGTTGTGATGTAAAGAAGTTCTCTTCCCATTCATATGATTTTGGGTTCAGCTCCACTGTGTGGCAGTTTGGGCTGGTGTATTCCAATATATTGGGTTGTCCGAAAGTTCGTGCCATTTATAGTAGCTTACTTTGCGACTTATTTTGAGACATGCTTGCATCCATAAAATAGGATTTTACTACACCTCCATTTAGAGCACAGTTTAAGCTATCTTTGTGTGGAAGAAGGTTTATGTTCCTATAACCTGTGTTAATTTTGTAACCCTTTAATATGGAAGATAAGAAAGTTCATTTTCGGCACTTGATGCTTTTCTTTTTCCATAAAGGTAAAAATGCCTCACATGCAACCAAAGTAATATGCACAGTTTACAAAGTAATATGCACAGGTGATGTTTCTTTATCCGAAAGAACTGTACAGAAGTGGTTCACAAGGTTCTGAGCTGGAGATTGTATCCTTATTGATAAAGAATGATCAGGCAGACCATCCACTACAGATGATGACCAAATCAAGTCATTAACTGAGAATAACCCACATTGCACAACCCGAGAATTGGTAGAAAACACCAACCTATCAAAATCCATCGTTCATGTGCACCTGGTAAAACTTGGGTAATGGCTAGTATTTATTGACCTTTTTCTTTCCTTTAAAAATCAGCCCAAACTTTCCAGACAACCCGATAATTCCGAGTAAACCAAAGCCTTGTAAGTGGATTTGGTAGATGAAAACAAAAAGAAACTTGTCGAATGTGTAAGCATATGTCTATATGTATGGATATGTTTGTAAGAGTGTGTGCCTCCACATCTAGTCATAGCAGTAACCATTATGCAACATGTTTTGTTCTTTCATGAGACATATTATCTTGCTTCAAAACAAGTGAGTGTTAGCAAAAGAAAGGGCAGGCAGCTGTTTGAAAATTTGCTACAATGAATTCCATTTGGACCATTAACATAAAGAAATATGGAGATCAAATTAATCATCATCATCATCATCATCATCATCGTTTAGCGTCCACTTTCCATGCTAGCATGGGTTGGACGATTTGACTGAGGACTGGCCAGCCAGTTGGCTGCACCAGGCTCCAATCTGATCTGGCAGAGTTTCTACAGCTGGATGCCGTTCCTAACGCCAACCACTCTGAGAGTGTAGTGGGTGCTATTATGTGCCACCAGGCTGTACTGGCAACGGCCATGCTCAAATGGTGTTTTTTACGTGCCACCTGCACAGGAGCCAGTCCAGCAGCACTGGCAATGACCTTGCTCGAATGTTTTTCATGAGCCACTGGCACAAGTGCAAGTAAGGCGACGCTGGTAACGATCACGCTCAAATTGTCCTTTTTTTATGATTATGACAATTGATGAGAGTGACAATGATGAAGACAATTACAATTGTAATTACAATTACAATGATGATGACAACTCCAATGATCACAACAACAGCAACAACGATGACAAGAGTGAAAACGAGGATAATGAAACAACTACAAAGTTAATTTCAATAATATTCTATGTTGCTCATTCAATGCAAAAGGAAATATTACAATATTATCTGCATCAGAGCTGCTGCTGTTTTTTTTTTTTACTCCAAATCACCTTTAATTGATTATATCTGTTCATACCCTGATCATCCCTCATCGTTTTACTTCTTCTAAGACTATGTATTATTCAATAAGTCCTTTGTTTTTCATGATATGGTGTAAATGGAAGGAAATTTTGGTATCATTTCTAGCCTGGCAATTAACAATGTTGAGGATTTTTTCTCAGAAATATTCCATCAATACACAAATTATATTTCATGTTTGTCATTAACATTATTTTTATCCTTTTAATGAATTCATTTTTATGATCATGTGAAAGTTCATATGCATGTCTGGACCATATATGTCACTTTAAAATCTATTCATTTATGGTAACATTGCATTAAGAGTGAATGGAAATTCACAAAATAGATATTGGTTAATTTTAATTCTAATTTTTGAAATTATTTCTTTTCATTAGTGGTTCAATTTTAATTGCTGCAAGTGACATTTTCTTTATTGAATTATCTCCTAGTGTGTCTTGTATTTTTTTTTTTTTTCACAAAATATATTCAAGTACTGATGGCTATAAAATCGATTTAAAAACAATATAGAATTGTTGGCATGGACAAATGATGTCTTTAAAATAAATATAAATGCTAAAATAATAGAATATTGGCAGCTATGCCTGAGGCAATAAAAGATATAATCATCAATACATAGTTTTATACTTTTTCTTTTCTGTTGTAGGCATATCATTCCATCTTGTCATTGACATGGTGTAAAGTATTCAAATTGTTAATAATTTATATAAATATTAAAAAATGCAAACAGTATATATTTGCTTTTAATGTCATTTAAAAAGTTGAGGCACACTTGTTTCATATATATTTGATGAAAAGAAGAGCTTTTATTTATATAATAAATGTAAAAGAGTTAACAATATTCTATAGTTTATATTGGTAAATAACATTATGTACCATAGACATTTTGATTAAACTAGGAGTTTTGAGGCAGCTTTAGTAAATTTCAAAATCTGCAATTCAACAGAGGCATAGTAATACATGAAAATAATTTTTAAAATTAAATTTTTCCGATATTTGAGACTTGAAAAAAAGAAACATTTTAAGATTGTTTAAGAAGGTAGTTCATAGATTTAAATTAAATTTTCATCAAGTTGCTGTGACAACAGAAAGCAATAATGTAAAAATCACTTTAATTTGTTCATCAAAATTCATTATTACAGGAAAACTTGCATCATTGTTTCTGTTTCTTTTTAGATAGTTTCTTGACAAAAAGTTTAAATGTAATAATGTTTAGTTTTATATAAAATCAAATATTTATATGAAATTACTGGAGAATATTTATTTCCCAATCAAATTAGCTATTCACCTTTTCATTTTAAAGGAAAAAGTAATAAGACAAATATGGTTTTAAGAATAATGGTTTAGACAATGTTTTTGTTATTATTTTTGTAAAAATAAACAAAAACTGGGTCTTTCAGAAATGAAACAGTAAATGACAAATTGAAAATAATATTCTTGTGTTTCAATCAAAAATGTAAATGCATACATTTTAATGAAAATTTCAAGCAAATATAGTATCTTTGCCATTTACACAAGTTTCATTATATATTGTTATCCTAAGACCAATTTGATAATCCTTGTACATGCAGAGCCCAGCCCCACATTCACTCTCTGTGTCCTGTCAAGCATTTACCCCCACATATTATCCCCTAACACTTATTGCTTCTTAATCTAAGGTATCATTATCCCCTGAGAACAGTGATGTCAAGTAATTGGGCATCACTACCACAAATATAACAACTTCCTCTTTAAGAACACGTGCATTTGAAAAGGTTTAATGAAAGCAGCTACACACCAGACAGAAACTTCTTCCAAAGAAAGGTTAATAACATCCTCATAAAAGATTCCATAATATTTTATTTTAAAAATTATCTTTACCCTTCAAAAACTCCGTTAAGTAAAGCTCATAGACTTTCAACAATATATATATATATATATATATATATATAACCTAGTAAAATCTGATATTATGCACTTAAAAAACATGGTTGAATTTGGTTTATATGAGATGCTCATTAAATTTTTCTCTCCCATGTCATTGTCTATATATGTATGTATGCATGTATGTATGTATGTATGTATGTATGAATGTATGTATGTAAGTATATTGTCATTATAAATTTATAAGTCAGAAAACGAGCATACTCTACAATAAATAGAGCAGTTGTTTATTTTTATTTAGAGGAACTGATATGTCTAGATCATGCTAACCATCTAGATATGAAACCAATGATATTTCTCTCACATTGTTATATTTCAAATACAAATATACATACATACATACACACACACACCACACACACACACACACACACACACACACATATATATATATATATATATATATATATATATATATAGATAGATAGATAGATAGATAGATAGATAGATAGATAGATAGATAGATAGATAGATAGATAGATAGATAGATAGATAGATAGATAGATATATGCATATGAAGTGGCATACACAAATTCATACTCAAATCAGATACATATATTTCTCAAATTTCTATGTCACAGAATAGAAAAGTTATCTTTAAAATGCTTTTAAAAGTTTATTGATTGAAGAATCTGTTATAAATGAAGACTAACAATGTGTTGAAGCATAGGTGCTGAGATCTATAGAGAAAATATGTCAGTGACAAATGAGATATAATAAATTGTTGTATTTTTGGTATGTTTACTACATGGAAAATGTAGTTCCAGAAGATGTGGTGGCAATTCTTATTTGTGTGAGAAAAAGTAAACACTTGTGTGAAAATAATTCTTACAACTTACTAATTACTACATAGAATATTGATTTCAAATTTTGGTGCAAGGCCAGCAATATTGAAGGAGTGGATAAACTGATTGCATTGACTCCAGTATTTAACTGGAATTTATTTTATTTTCCGATCTGTGCCAGTGGCACATAAAAGGCACCATTCGAGTGTGATCATTACCAGCGTTGCCTTACTGGCACTTGTGCCCGTGCTAGTAGGGTGCCAAGAGCACCATCTGAGTGTGATCATTGCCAGAGCAGCTAACTGGCTTCCATGCCGGTGTCATGTAAAAGGGCACCATTTGAGTGTGATCATTACCAGCGTCGACTTACTGGCACCTGTGCCGGTGGCATGTGTAAAAAGATTCGAGCGAGGTCATTGCCAGTACTGCCTGACTAGCCCCCGTGCTGGTGGCACATTAAAGCACCACACTTCTCGGAGTGGTTGACGTTAGGAAAGGCATCCAGCTGTAGAAACTCTGGCAGATCAAGACTGGAGCCTGGTGCAGCCATCTGGTTCGCCAGCCCTCAGTCAAATCGTCCAACCCATGCCAGCATGGAAAGCGGACGTTAAACGATGATGAGGATGAACCCTGAAAGAATGAAAGGCAAAGTCAACCTTCATGGAATTTGAACTCAGAACATGAAGAAAAATGTGCTAACAATTCTGCCAGTTCACCACCTTATTACTGTATAAAATATTAGTGAGACTGTGTGATGTGTTGTGTCCTTGAGCAAAACACTTCATTTCAGTTGCTCCAGTCCACTTAATTTGCAAAATGAGTTATCCTATGGCCCGGTGTCCTGACCAGGTGGGGAATGTATACAACACAGAAACTAGGAAAGCTTTCCTATGAGTCTATATTACTCTGGAAGGATCTTTATCTTATCTATCTATCTGTCTATCTGTCTATCTATCTATCTATCTATCTACTTATCTGTCTACTTATCTATCTATTTATCTATCTACCTGTCTGTCTGTCTGCCTATCTCTCTCTCTCTCTCTCTATATATATAATATATATATATATATATTATATATATATATTATATATAATATATATATATATATATATATATAACGGAAGCTTTATGAAAATAAACAAAAGACGAAGGCAGGTGGAAAACAAACGAACAATTGTATTAGTATGGCGCTCAGGAAATATAAATAAAACAAGTCTTTAACGTTTCGAGCCTACGCTCTTCAAGAAATACACATAGAGAGAAAAACACAGAAGAAGGAGAGAAAAAATGCGTGCAGTAGCTAACGAATCAACATGGCGATCTGATTTCGGCCAGAGGTCAAAGATCAAACTGAGACGCGAGAGCGAAATAAGGGAGATAATAGGGTTGATAAAGGGTTGAGGGACCAGCTAAAAGTGCGTGGGAGGGGTCTGGATGTGTGTATGTATAGGGTTGGTGTATTATTAGTATGTATACGGGTGTGTGTGTGTGTTGTGTGTGTGTGTGTGTATGAGAGAGTATTAGTGCGTAAGATTGGTCTGGACGTGCGTATGTATGGGGTTGGTGTATTTATTAGTATGTATAGTATGTATTAGTACGTATTGGTATGTATAGGTATGTGTGTGTGTGTGAGAGAGTATAAGTGCGTATGCGGGGTCTGGACGTGTGTATGTATAGGGTTGGGTAAGTATTAGTATGTACTAGTATGTATTAGTACGTATTAGTATGTATTAGTTGGTGTGTGTATTAGTATGGCACATCATATGTGATGTGATGTGTAAAGTCATGTGGTGTAGTGAGGAGAAGAAGGGGAGGGGGAGAGAAGGGGAGAAGAAAAAGTGGGGGAAGAGGGGGAGAAGAGGGGGGAGAGAAGGGGAGGGGAAGAAGAGAGGGAGGAGAAGGGGAAGAGGAGAGGATGGGGGAGGAGGAAGGGGAGGAGGGGGATGAAGGAGGAAAGAGGGAGAGGGGGAGAGAGGGAGTGAGGAGGGAGCAGAGGGAAGGGGAAGAGGGAGGGAGAAAGAGGGAAGAAGTGAGGGGAGTAGGGGTGAAAGGATGAAGGACTGAAGAAGTAGGGGTCGGGGGGAAAGGATAGGTGAGGAGGGGGTAGAGTGGGTTAGATGAGGAGGGGGGGAGAGTTGAGACCAAATGGCGTATAAGAGCGAAGAGAGAAGATTAATCCTGTTCACGGCGCAACGGGAATCCGGATGGCCTCTGTGTAGGACAAACCGAACACAGATAGGTGTTGCAAGGAGTGACCGGTGGAGCGGAAATGCGTGAGACGGTGTGTCGTTCGCAAGGTGGATGTCACGAAGGTTTTCGCGAACCGGTCAGCCAGCGGCGTCCCATTTGTCCGATGTCAAGGAATTGCAGAGAGAGCAAGTGATGCAATAGATAATATTGCTGGAGGTGCAGGTGAAGGAGTGGATGATGGGATAGGGTCGATGGTGGTGCTAGTGAGGCGGGTGGTGTTGGAGAGGTAAGGGCAAGTGCGGCAACGTGGGCGGGAGCAGGGGAACGAGCCGGGTTGGGAGGTAGGGTCAGGAAGGAGCTATGGACCAAAAGGTCTCGAAGGTTGTGGGCTCGTTTGAAAGAGGGGAGGGGTCGGTTAGGGAAGAGGTGTGAAGTGGACGGGTCGGACTGGAGATGACGGAAAGCTCGAAGAATGGTGCGTTGGAGACGTAGGGTCGTGGGGTGGTAAGTGAGGGGAAAAGGGAGGGGCGGGAGACTACAGGGCGGTTTCGGGGAGAGAGCAGATACACGGTCCACGGACCGTGCTCTGGCAAGGGCGGTATCAATATCTATATAAATCTATATCTATATCTATCTATATATATAGATAGATAGATAGATATCTAGCAATGTGATACAGTGGTATACTTACTATAAATAAATCTACTTTATCTTCAAGTTATTTATTTGTCATTGAAACATATTTATATTTGTAAACAGTAAATATTTGTAGAAGTGAAATTTCATGTTAAGTTAGCTTTTATTAATCTCTTTTAGAAAATAGTATTTTTTAGATGTTAACATTTAAAAGCAGAGAATCATGTTTAATAACAATTTCTAATTCAGTTATGAGGATAGCAGACTTTTGTGGGTGATGGCGAGTTGTATTTTATTTGTATCTTAACTTGTATTTTATTTTCTTAACACTGAAAAAATAAAATACACTGTTGAGCTTAGTGGGATTTGAACTTAGAGTATCTTGACTAAATACTGACTGTAAAGCATGACTGTTAAAAATGCCATCACAATCCATAACAAATATGTAGCCTAAAGGGGTTTTAGACCAGTATTTCCCTTTGAATCCTGTTTTACTTAGATAAATCCTCATAGTTTGTGTTTTGTTGGAATGTAACGTATTTATGCAGAGAAATTTTAACAACAAAATCTTATATGGAAACTCCAGAGCTATGAGGACTGTAGTTGAGAAACACTGCTTTAGACACACAACAATGAGAATTTAAGATGTCTGTCTTATGTCCTAACCATGTAGTGAAATGCGTGGCTTAGTGGTTAGGGCATTCGGCTTACGATTGTAAGGTTTTGAGCTCAATTCCCAGCAACACGTAGTGTCCTTGAGCAAGACATTTTATTTCATGTTGCTCCAGTCTGCTCAACTGTATTTCAAAGGGGTAGCCTTGTCAGACTCTGTTGTCATGCTGAATCTCCCTGAGAACTATGTTAGGGGTACACAAATATGTGGATTGCTCAGTCACTTGCACATTAATTTCATGAGCAAGCTGTTCCGTTGATCGTATCAGCTGGGATCCTTGTCGTCATAACCAACGGAGTGCTCCTATAACCATGTATGGTTCGCCATTAGCTTCTCTGACCTATCCATTCATGTTTGGCCATTATCTTCTCTGTAAGAATCTCCTCTTCGATTTAACAAATTCTATAGACACAAACTCAAATTTAGGGAGGGGTATAAGTCAACTGCAGTATTTTAATCCTCCTGAATACTCACATTCATTGCACAATAAACTTAATTTGGGCAGAGGGCAGTTTAGTTGTCAACAACAAGACAAGTTATCAAAGCTATCGGAGACCCCCTTCGGTCATGAATGACCATGGGATTGCACCTAGAAAGTTACCCTCCGAGGCACAAGTCCGGGCAAGGTTGTTTATGGAAGACCAGTAGTCACCCATGCATACCAGCCTCCCCTCTCCACACCACCGATGTTATCCAAGGGAAAGGCAAAAGTCGATATAGCTTGGCACCAGTGACGTTGCAACTCATTTCTACAGTTGAGTGAACTGGAGCAACATGAAAAAAAAAGGGTCTTGCTCAAGAACACAACATGCAGCCCAGTCCGGGATTCAAACTTACAACCTTGCGGTCGTGAATTCGACGCTCTAACCACTGAGCCATACGCCTTCACGAAACTGGTAAAACTTTGATAAATAAAGACCAAATACAAAATAAAAAGAAATTCTTGATTGATATTATTTTTACTTTGACAAAAGTGAGAGACAATGCCATATGTGAGCCATTCCTTTTGAAACTCTTCAGTATGAGAATTTATTGTAATTAGCTGAATATTTAATGATCTTATTAAAAATGCATGCATACATACAAGAGGTGTTCATTAAAGATTTCTTCTGACCAACTTCCAATTATATTGTAGGGAACTGAACTTGTACAGATATAAACATACTTGTCTCTAAATGTCACATTGTAAATTGCAGCTGTCCACTAGTATTCGTTTGTCTTTTATGGCTGCTGAAGTGGACTTAGGTGTTATAATAGAGGCAGCTGAATGCAGCAAATTAGTGAAAGGTTGTTCACCAGAAGTGATTTTTGATCAGATGAAAGAGATTTATGGTGATGGTGCACCATCATATGATGTAGTCAATCACTGGCATTGTCAGTTCAAATGTGATCGGATATTGGTGGAAACGGTTCTTATTCCTGGATGACCACATTCCGCCACTGATCACAGCACTATCTATAGAGTGGAAACTGCCACTAGCTCAATCTTGGAGGCTGTCCTCATAGCGGCTGGCTTCAGTCCCATATTCCATGGCTGGATAGCTGCCTTGTACAGAGACATCCGTTCGGTAATTCGCGTGAATGGGCATCTATCGAGACCTTTCGACATTGCATGTTCAGTCCGTCAGAGATGCCCCCTCTTGTTGCTTCTGTACGTATTGACTCTTGAGCCACAACTGTGGAAGCTGGCGAGGCTGAGGAGCATCCTGTGAGAACTGGGGTGCAGGACAAGCATGTCCACATATGCAGACAACGTCGCCGTCATAGTGTCTAGCCATGAGCACATCGAGCTAGTCGGCAGGACACTGCAAGACTACGAAGCGGTGATGAGAGCAAAAATTCCACTGCTGATCACGGCACTATCCATAGAGTGGAAGCTGCCACTAGCCCAAGAAGCAAAGATAAATGTAGTGTTCATGGAAACAAAATCATTCACGATCATTTGCATTTGTAGACGTTGTCTAGACGATGGATTCCCTTGATGTTCACACCTTTTCAGAAGAAGAGATGAGTCACTTGCTCTCAGGATCTTTTGGCAATGTGCCAAGAGAAAGAGGAGGACATTTTCAGCACACTTATCGCACAGGATTAATCATAGGTCTATCACAATGATCCTGAGACTAAAGTCCAGTCAAAGCAATGGAAGCATGATAATTCACCATCACCAAAGAAAGCTCATATCCAATTCTCAGCAGGCAAGGTGATGCTCACAGTCTTTTTGAACCAGCAAGGAATAGTGATGATGGATTTTCTGGCAAAGGGCACCACAATTAATGGGGTATATTAACCTTCTCCGCTGCAGAAATTGTGGGATGCCATCAAAGCAGAGGGGTGTTGCATGCTGACCGAAGGAGTCTGCCTCCTCCAAGACAACACCTCAGTTCCCAATGTGCATGTTGCCCACATGAAAGTACACTCCTACAGCTATGAAACCCTTCTTCATCCCCCTTACTCTCCTGACCTCACACCACCTGACTTCTCCTCTTTCCAACCATGAAATCTTTTTGAAGGAGAAGCCCCTTTTGGCTAATGATGAACTTATTTCTGAAGTAAAGTCTTGGCTCCAGACGCAACCTACCAGCTTCCACACATGAGGTCTTCCCAGCTGCATAAAGTGATGGGAAAAGAGTGTCATCATTAGTGGTGGCTATGTAGAGAAGAACTAATAATTATATCAAGATTTGCTCATCCCAGTTCTTGGGAAGTGGGTCAGGGGAAATCTTTAATGAACATCCCTTGTATACATACATATATCTACATTTCTTTATATAGGTGTATGAGTATGTATGTAACTATAATTAGTATAACCCATAATACTGCTAATAATTTGGGATAAAGAGTGCTTTAAATTCAATTAATCTATATTAATCATGAGTCTCATTATGTAATTATGGTATTCATGATGATTTTTGCTAAAATTGTTGTTGAAATTAATCAAATTATAGAATCTATGAAATTTTTGCTTTCTGGTGTTTTATTCTAAATATATTTTACTCTGCATCATAGCTTTGGCTGATTGGGTATATACATGCAAGGTATGTTTTTTTGTTGTTTTATACTCCATTTCTTTTCATATGAATACATGCATATTTATGTATGTATGTATATATATATATATATATATATATATATATGCATGTATGTAGGTATGTATATA
Source organism: Octopus sinensis (assembly GCF_006345805.1). Lineage (NCBI taxonomy): Eukaryota > Metazoa > Mollusca > Cephalopoda > Octopoda > Octopodidae > Octopus > Octopus sinensis. Next base: position 62,652,797 of record NC_043008.1, read on the forward strand.
TAGATGTATATATACATGTATGTATTCATATAGAAAAAAATATGTATAAAGCATAAAAAAATATACCTTTCATCTCCATGCACACACACATACACACATGGTCACATATTGAAATGACTGGAAGGGAATGGGTGAAGAAAAAGTTCTTTACATACTATGAGCTTCACACACATATACATATATATGGGGGCGGCTTCTTTCAGTTTCCATCTACCAAATCCACTCACAAGGCTTTGGTTGGCTCAAGGCTATAGTAAAAGACACTTGCTCAAGTTGCACTCAGTGAGACTGAACCGAGAATCATGTGGTTGGAAAGCAAGCTTCTTACCACACAGCCACACCTGTGCCTGCTTACCCAGCAAACTAGAAGAGATCTAATATTAATTCAGATTGTCATATCACCAGCTGATGTTTTGGTTGTTTACCAGTTTTATCAGCCAATCAGAGACATAATAAATCAGTTAGTTTGGCTCCGTAAACAGAATGCAAAACACTTTATTCTCCCTTAGTTGTTTCATTTGACACTTAGTAGTTTGAGTAAGTAGCCATTCTCGTCTCTCTTTAAATAGAACCATCAATAGTGGTTCTACTTTCTTCCATTTAGTTGTAATAGAAGATACATTTTAAGCAAGCAAGACCAAAATGACATTACCTGTTGCTGTCAAATTATGTATGATAATAACACTATGTAGTTCATGAATTATTCAAATGACTATTACAAACATCAACATATGCATCTATTTTCTTCAAACACATTATGTAAACCTAATTTTTATTAATGGTACTAATTGCCTCCCAAAGAATTAGTGACCAAACATGTATATTATTTTTCACTCTGTGCATTACTGTCCATTTTTAACTAGTATTCACAATCTTTGTAAAAGGAAGTGCTTTTTAATTACTTTGAGTTCTCTATCCACTTGAGCTGAATAATGGTGAGACATGTAAACTGAAAGCTTATTGATACATACAGTTTATATTTGTTGTACTTCTCTCTAAATACTTTATTTTCTGTAACATAACATTTCTATATTCATTGAAGGCTTCTGGATGTATTGAGCATAGCATAAAATTAAACAAACTTCAATATTTTAAATTAGCGTTAGAAAAAAATGTCCTTTAGCTGAAAGAGTATAAATAAGATTTTTCTGAGCAAGTTGAAGTTACTTAAACAATTCATAGCTTCCAATTCATAAAGATACACAAATAAATAAAACAATATTCAAATGAATTGTGGAAGATAGTCTCTAGAGCAAAATTTTGATAATTTCTTATGTTTTGTTGATAAGCATAATCATAAATTCTTCTCTTGTTTGAAAAGATAGTCTTTTGAACAAAATACATTAGGGGAATTAATAATCTTTAATATTTTTAATCTAATTTATTTCATTTGTCATCTTTTACTATTTTGCCATACTGAAATTTTATGTTTGAAAAAAGTACACAAAAAATATAATTTTAATGAAATATTCTCAATTTGAAAGTGATTTCTTTATATCTCATGAGAAGCTAGATTTGGTAAAAATGAAAGTAACTGAAATGAAATTGAGTAGACAATTTGAGTATTTTGTCATAAAACATATTACGAAGAAGAAAATTCAAATTCACAGTATAATTTTTATTTTACATGAAATAAAGCATTTCAGAATTTAAAGAGGAAATCATACTGAAATATATGTTAAAAAGATAATGTTTCTTAAAAGCATCACTTGAAAGACAGAGAAAACTGCCTTGTAGAACAGGCAAAATATATATATAGCATTGAGAGTGTCTCTTAATGGCACCATTTCTACTCTCTTCTGCAATGAAGTGAGCAGAAGTGCCATCAAGAACAACATAGATGCTTTTGAGAATACATCAATATGAATCTCGCTAAAAAAGAGGTGAATATTGGAGTCAATAGAAAGCACTTGAGCACAAACCTAGACTCGATCAGTCTTGGTCAGGTTGCCTAAGCTAAAATATATGCTGAGACACAAATTATCAATGGCTCAAGAAAATAACACTGATGATACTCTTTACTCTTTTACTTGTTTCAGTCATTTGACTGCGGCTATGCTGGAGCACCTCCTTTTAGTCGAGCAAATCGACCCCGGGACTTATTCTTTGTAAGCCCAGTACTTATTCTATCGGTCTCTTTTGCCGAACCGCTAAGTGATGGGGACGTAAACACACCAGCATCGGTTGTCAAGCAATGCTAGGGGAACAAACACAGACACACAAACACACACAAACACACACATACATATATATATACATATATACATATATACGACAG
>NC_043008.1:62660074-62667574 GCF_006345805.1 Octopus sinensis
AAACAAAATAACCAAACGAATATAGACAAATAGAATGCATTCAGCTATGTATGCAAATACAATTGAAGCTAGAAAGCACTAATAGCATATAAAATTTACAAAATTTCCGCCAAATACATTTTTGAATTACTAAATGTTAAGGTAAATAAAATAATCAAAATTACATAGATAAAGTTTGTGGATAAATTCATATGTATATGCAGATTGCATTTGTATAATTCAATAAAATTGTATTATAATAGATGTGTTATATAAACACATATTTGCATAAAGGTGTTGGCACAGTTTTCTGGTAAGGGAGTTTCCTTTGCAACAAAGTTGCTTCAGGTTCAACTTCACAATGTGATATTTCAAGTGTTTTCTGTGGCAACTTTGGGGTGATCAATGCTTAGTGAATAGAATTTGGTAGACGTAAAGAGATGTGCCTGTGTACTCTGCAAAATGGTGTGTTAAAATTACATTCACTTACTGTAAATCCTCGAGTATAGTCCGCCCTGGAGTATAATACGCAGGGGATTTTTAGGGGGCTGTATCTCTGAAAAACCTAAACCTTGTGTATAATATGCACCCCCTTCTCTAACTTGAGTCAAAGAGGTCTATATAACGTCCTTGGTTTGTAAAAATGTATACGGTAACGTCCTTTATTATTATTGTACATATAACATAATGCAAACGTGTAGCTTTTTTGTGCATTTTGTTTGCAGAAAATAAAGAAATAACAGTAATAACAGAAATAACGTTTAATAAATGTTGCTTACTGCAAGTTACGGATGATTCTTTTAGGACTTCATTGCTTTAAGGCTTAGCTTAAGGTATTTTCGCACCCGACATCACAAAATGCATCTGAATAAACATTGCCAGACAGCAAATAGAGACTCGGACATAACTTAGAAAATAATTTTCATTTTTAACCTTGTATATAGTATGCACTAGTGATTTTGACCTTTAAATTTTTGGGGAAAAAATACGGATTATACTCGAAGATTTATGGTACGTGAAAAGTAACTTTGTTTTTGTTGTTTGTTCCTTCTTGAGACACGCCTGGCTCATAGGGCTGGTTTCTTGGTTTCTTTGGTGATAGGTTCCCCAGCTAAACGGGACGCCAGTCTGTCACAAGTGAGCTGCAAGATGCAGGAAGAAAGAGTGAGAGAAAGTTGTGGCGAAAAGTCGGCAGAAGTTCACCACTACCTTTTGCTGGAACCATGTAGAGCTAGGTGTTTTGCTCGTAAACACACACATCGCCTGGTCTGAGATTCAAACCCGCAATCCCTCAACCTTGAGTCCACTGCTCTAACCACTAGGCCATGTGCCTCCACAAAAGTAACTTAGTCATTCAATAAATAGACTGATAAAATACATACAAAATAAAGTAAGTACTGAGTACCGATATGATTAAGGACCAATGAAGGCACTGCATCAATATGAAAACTACTAAATGACTGATGCTAGTAAAAGAATAAAAGAATGTGTTTGCAACAATGGCAGTGATGAGCTAGAAGAATTTTTTTGGCATGCCAGATAAAATTCCTTGTGGCACTTCATGTATCTTCACATTCTGAGTTCAAATTTCACTGATGTCAACTTTGCCTTTTGTCCTTTAACCCTTTACTGTTCACATTATTCTGCCAAAATGAATGCTTTTTTATCCACATTGTTTTGAACTAATCATGTATTATCTTGTAGCTATGAGATTTTGATGAGGTAGCTGTTGATTTTTAAAACGATATTGTAGGGTTGGTGTGAGAGACCAGATCTGGCCAGTTTGAACATAAAACAGGCAGAATACTTTTGGCCAGATATGGCCGGTTTAAAAGGTTTAAAGGGTTAAGGTTCGATGAAATGAATGCCAGTTGAACACTGGAGTTGATGTAAACAACTAGCACCCCACCTACATTTCAGGCATTGTGCCTGTAGTATAAAGGATTATTAAGATTAAAATGTGCAGCTAATCCAACTGGACTCTCCCGCTACTGGAACAGGTAGATGATGTACGGTATAAATTCTCTTTCATGTTTTTGTCCACATCCAATGACTTACATATGGAAAACTAAACAATGACAGATTAGTTTTCTATCGTGATAGATCCTTCAAACATTTGGTCCTTTAAAGGGTTTCCCAAATCAATCAGATGGAGTATTTGGTCTTGTAGACAGTATTTCTATTGCAGCTTTAGGTTGATGATGTATTCTTTTTCTCTGTTTCAATGGGTTTTATTCTTTTATTCTTTTATTTCTTCTGGTCATCTGAATGTGGCCATGCTGGAGCATTGCCTTTAGTCGAGCAAATCTACCCCAGGACTTATTCTTTGTAAGCCTAGTACTTATTTTATCAGTCTCTCTTGCCAAACTGCTAAGTGACAGGGATGTAAACACACCAGCATCGGTTGTCAAGCAATGTTGGGGGGACAAACACAGACACACAGACACACAAAAATACACATACATACATACATAGATACATACATACATACATATATATAGATATATAAAATATAAATTAGAGATAAAGCTACTATTTTGCAACTCAAACAGTGATAGACATAAACCAATACAACAAATAATATATATATATAATAATTTTTTTTTAGTTATACTCCCTAATATTATATATATATATATATATATATACATATATATGACAAGCTTCTTTCAGTTTCCATCTACCAGATCCACTTACAAGGCTTTGGAAAGCTCGAGGCTATAGTAGAAAACACTTGCCCAAGGTGCCATGCAGTGGGACTGAACCCAGAACCATGTGGTTGGTAAGCAATCTACTTATCCCTTTTCATTTTGGATCTGATACAGTTATTTTTTTTAGTTTGACAAGATGTTAAAAAATGACTGTGGTATTGTGAAGTGAAGTTCTTAACCCTATTGTTACTGCCTTGATCATCTTTAACCCTTTCATTATCAACCCGGCTGAAACCAGCTCTGGTACTGTAACACAAATGTTTTGTTTTCATAAGTTTTGAATTAAAATCTTCCACGAAACCTTAGTCACAATTTATGTTCCTAATGCTAGCTTAATGATAACTAAATTATTTTACTAAGTTCTTTGTTATATTAAAATAATTGAAAGAAACACAGAGCGTCTCAAAATAAATACAGTAACGAAAGGGTTAAACACCATTAGGTGAATATCAATGACACAATATTTGTTTCTAATTTAAACATGGGGCAAGCAATTTTGAAAAGAAGGGGATTATCCATAACATTGATACCATTTCATGACCTTGAAAGGATGAAAGGGAAAAGTTGACTTTGGTGGGATTATGACTCTGTATGATAGAATCAACACAAGGCATTTTTCTAGCACACTACTGATTTCGATAATCCATTGCCCTCATTGGTACAATAATAACTGAATTTTGCTTCACAAAAAATGCACATGCCATGGACTTAAAATTTTTTCTATGACCGTCCAACTCATGCTAGCATGGAAAATGGACGTTAATTGATGATGATGATGATGATGATGATGATCAGATAATAATTAGAGTAAAACAGTCTGAGGAAGAAAGTTGACTCTCCATCATCGTCTACAAGAATTGGTCATCCAATATTTTCAACTGAATTATAGGCAAGCAAGCTAAACTTCTACCACATGGTCCTTGACCAGCTAGAAATAGATGTCATATGTTAGTTGCAGTCATAAACTATCATTAAGACAAAACGCTAAATAATGTAGACTTATGTACACTATGATGTTACACATAAACTTCCTAGAATGCAACATAAAAAAAAAGCCATCCTGCTGAATGGCAAAGATTCAATTCTGAACATACAACCATCGCTGTTTCACATATTCAATGTTTCCATTCTCTGTCTTTTCTATTAATTCTTGAAAAACCTCTGCTGTTCTAAATTAACTTGTTTTCTGTATATTTTATACAACCAAGACCACATGTATGACTATTTGATTATTTTCCTTTCATCTTCACAAACTCCATCTGTAGAACAGTAAACAGCATTACACCGAAATTTCTTCCCCATCCACGTTTTCTTTGCTGGTATTTACCTATAGCTATTTTAACTGAACGTTAGTCACCCACATACATTGATCTCACAACTTCATGGGAAGCCTGCAAATATCATTATTACAACTCCTTTTTAATGAGTATTTTGGAAAATATAATACCTATAGGTGTACTTTGGATAAATTCCAGAATTTTGTCATTTATTTTAGATTAGTACTGCATCTTGTGACTGTGAAAAATAATTGTTCAATCAAATTTTGGACTTCCATATATCTTGTGAGAACATGGATTGAGCATAGTTTTTCTATTGGACACTGACCAACAGTTGTTTATACATATAGCTATACCCTCCCCCAGACACAGGTTAAAAACCAAGGGAAAACAATCTCTTAATTTGCACAGCTTTGACAGTTTTCAATTTGGCTGTTAATACAAAGATTCTAGCATGGCTATTTTTAAATATCTGAATGCTAGAAATTACCTGAGTCTGCAATTTAACCCTTTAGTGTTAGCATTATTCTGCCAAAATTAATCCTTTTTTATCCACATTGTTTTGAACTAATCATGCATTATCTTGTAGCGATGAGATTTTGATGAGGTAGCTGTTAATTTTTAAAATGATATTGTAGGGTTGGTGTGAGAGACCAGATATGGCCAGTGAACATAAAACAGGCAGAATACTTTTGGCCGGATATGGCCGGTTTAAATGCTAAAGGGTTAAGCCAAGTCATCTATGTAAATTTGTATGAGCCAATAAAAAGTGCTTCAGGGTGACATCTATCATATAATGCAAGCACTAGCTATCTCCAGTGAATACAACACTAGATAAATTATGTTTTATCCAGATGTAGAAAACTAATATATGCCAGTTATTCAAAAGATGAACTCTGTTCTATCAGATTATTCAGTAGACAAGTCATGTGTCACTATGGCAATTTTTTCATAGACAATTTATGTGTCACCATGGCTGTTATTTGATAGTTGATAAATCTATTACTGTGGATGTTATTTGATACACAACACATGTGCCACTCTTGCAGATATTCAATGCATGACATTTATTGCTGTTATTCAATTGATGATATGTATGTCACCTTGGTTGTTAAAGAGTTAAAAATCACTGCGAATGAAAAAGCAAAAACAGCTGCACACACTTGAATATTTCAATTGAAAAGAAAAATATTTAAACTTTACATAGAATAAATTTACTTTAAAAATCAATGTGTACTTTGCTTCTGAGAAATTTTCAACAATAAACATTGTTTACTTTGCTTCTGAGAATACATCATTATAGGAATAGCCAGGATCTGAATAAAGAAAAATGAAAACTTGGAACTACAGCTTTTAACATTTCTTTTTATACTAGAAAAAAATTCATGATGTTGCAACATGTTTCCAGTTTTCTCATATCTTGAAGGCTGTTTTATCACTAATAAAGGCATAGAAATCATAAAACGAAAGTAGTAGTTTAATAAGGAATATAATTGAAACTGAAAAGCACTGCCTGAAATGACAGGAAAGCTGTTAGATCTTGGTATATTTTTATTTGTACCTTCAAAAATCATAATAGTGAATTCATCTAGTCAATTTGCTGATAGTGATAAAGATATTACTATAATCAATGAAAAATGATGATGTATGCACTTTTGCTCTCAGAAAGTTATCTTTCCTCCAACTTGGAACCACTCACATTTTACATTGACTACTTGTCTTTCCTATTAAGTTAGTCCTCACTCTTACCAATCATCACTTACTCTTTCCACGTACTAAGTTTTCTCCTCACACATTCTTGCAACCTACCTTCCCACATGCCATCTTTTCTTTCATCCTATCCAGGTATATTGTATTATTAAATTTGAAACCTTGTGCCTATAATAGAAACGATTATCCTTAATATTATTGTTATTTACTTTTAACCTGCATGTTTGTTACAATCATGTACCAAGACATGCCCAGTACCCTCAGGAGAGTGAAAGATAAGAGATGTTACAATATGACTGAAAGCTTGGAGAGAAGAAGTGGCAGGGGTAATAATGAAATATCTTCATGCAATACAACAGACATTTAGATGGATAGGGATTTTCTAAGGATATGAGCAGTACTTGTCAGCACAATCATTTGGATTCCTTTGAGACATGGTTCTCCTTGGATGTTTCTGATATCCCTTTTTATCATACCTAGGGTACCTACAAAAACAGGAATGGGTCTTACTTTAAGGTGCAACATCTTTTGTATTTCAATTTCCAGATACTTATATTTATTTCATTTGTCAAATTCCTTTACAGATATATTTTCATCACTGGGAACACTTACATCTATTAGTCTACAAGTGTTTTCTTCCCTGTCTTTAGTATTATTATTATTTGATATTTTTAAGTATTATATAAAATTATCATTTATGATTATTATCATTATTGAGTGAGAAAGCAGTGCATACCATCAAAGTGACACTGGGGTAAAATATATGAAGCCCAGTACACCCATCATGACTACCCATCTGATAAGGATACACCAGGCACATGCATCACAGCCATATGTGAGCAACATGGTGATCTCATATCAAGATAAACAGCACATGACCTTGCAGGTGGGGCCCAGTTAGAATTTTCTTCTGGTTGAGTAGTCCATCCTGCTCAAAATGTTCCTGAGTAAGGGTTGTTTAAGGATGATGAACAAAACACCCATGTTTCCAAAGGTGAATTATCTAAACCCCCTAAAATTCCTCTCAACACATGGCTATGAAGCTCCTCAAATACTTCTGCTTGTGATTAGAGATGCACATATTGTCAGCCACTAAGGAATATGACAGGCTTCTTTCAGTTTCCATTTGCCAGATCCACTCATAAGGTTTTGATTGGTCAAAAGCTATAATAGAAGACATTCACCCAAAGTGCCATGCAGTGATGTTGAACCATGAACTATGTGGTTGGAAATAAAGCTTGTTAAAACATATTTGTGTCTGTACTTTGTCCAGCATTTTATGTTGAATCAAGATCCACTTCAGTTTACTCTGCAATACTTGTAGGTACTACAGCTTTGGGTCAGAATATATATATGAGATGTATCAGTTAAGGGGCATCTCAATTCTTCTCCAATACACAGGCTCTTAGAACTAATCAAAGATAGATGCAAGTTAAAGTCCTAACCTGGAGGATGTAGAACACTTGACTACATTGGTATTATTGGCAAAGAAGACACTGGGAAAAAGGAGGTGAAAAAAGGGTGAAAAGAGAAAGAGAAGGAAAAGAAGAAGAAGGTGAAGAAGAAGAAAACCGAAGTAGAAGTAATAATATAAATATGCAAGAAGGTTTGAAAATGCAATTTTAAAAGACGTTTATTTACTTTACTGGTTTTACTTTTTAGTAAAAGATTGTCAAAAGTAACATGTAAAAGCTTGGTTGTGTTAGGTACTGGTTGTCACAAAAATACATGAAGTATTTTGTGACAACCAGTCCCTAACACAACCAAGCTTTTACATGTTACTTTTGACAATCTTTTTCTAAAAAAGTGAAATCGGTAAAGTA
>NC_043008.1:62672574-62685074 GCF_006345805.1 Octopus sinensis
AATACAAACTGGGACAAGAACGTAAAACATTTAGAAGACGATACAAAAAACACGGACAGGACATTCGGAGCCTTCAATCTTCTGTCAAGAACCAAAGAAATAATTAAGATGCTGTTGAATTAGGTACTCAAGTTCAGGCACAAGTCAGTCTGGTAATATCCATCTGCATAGCTCGAAGAAGGGTGAATGAAAGTGAGGTGAATTAAAAGCCTGAAGCATAAATACTTTGACATCCTCATGATTTATTTCCTATATATATGTCACAATATATGGATTCAAGTAATCCGATAGTACTCATAAAACAGTTCCTTAATGTATCATTCAGCAAAACACAGAGAATATATAGTGATATACAAGAGAAAATGAGAAGGTGTGTATAAAGTCATAAATGACAGAGAAATAGCTTAATGAAATTTTATTTAACAATGAGAAGATTCTAATTTCATGACAAATTGTTTTGTAACTTAATAAATAAATTACTTACAAGACTGCATAAGTGCAAAAAATTCTTGAAAGTAAGGCAGAATTTAAGCAACGGCCTCAGGTGAAAGAAAGTCTTTGTTAAATTGTAGATTCTTGACGTAACGTTATAGGAATGCAAAGTCAAAATTATAAATTAATAAGACCATTTTTTAATAAATTTAAGGGAATTTTAGTAATATAATTAAACAGTAACTAGTAGATATTATTAGTTCAATAAAAGAAAAGAGACATATTTATTACTAAAAATCTAGAAAATTAAAGTTTTGCTGCTTCTATAGACTGATAATTGGATTTGTCATTTAACTTGGTTTCTATAATTTGATATCCATCCTATTGCAAACCACTTTACAGAGTATATTAGGTACATTTTTCATGGTACCAATACCAGAGAGGTTGAATAAAGGGAGCTCATAACTCTGCATTTTCTTCTCATTTGTCAACCTCTTTAGAGTATATACTGGGTGCATTTCTGTCCAATACATTTTCAATTGTTTGTACAGATAAACAAACACATTCGCAGACCATTTAGTTCCAAAACTATATCAATTTTCCAGATGAAATGAAACCACATTATAATCCCTCAATTCACCTCCAAGCAAATAAATATATAAATGCCATGTCTCCAAAACACCAATTAGTGTTAGAAATATAAATTCAACAAATATGAATTGATATGAAATTCGTGTATATTAAAAGTTTATTAATATTTTGTAGTGGTAAAATAGGATTATTATTTAAGCAAAATGCTGTATTAAATGCGAGTTAAATGTGAACTGTGTCATTTAGTTAAATAAAACAGGTACTATGGGGATAATCAATATGGACTTGCAATCAAGGGTTGTATGGATTACTATGTTTCGTAGATAACTGTTTCTTTTTTGATTTGTGGAGCTGACGTGTCTTGACATGTGCATAGTGATTGTAATCAAAGTGTTACCCATTCATGCAAATGGTTTCACTTGTTTGCAGTTCTCTGTGAAGCATGTCCATCAAAGCATGTTTGAAGCTTAGTGAAAATTATTAGCTTCTTTGAAAAGTGTTGAGATTTTCGCACCATGAAAAGTACGTTTTTTCCTGAACCCTAGAATTCAGAAAGTTGGTTACTCTGTTTCCAAAGTGTGTAAGTGACCACATTCTACATTACCCATGAAAAAGATGTATTAAATTATGTTTTTAGTGCATTTATTTACTGCTGCAGGGAAAAGTGGCTCACAGTTTCAGTTATGAATTTTTAAAGTATTGTGAAAATTGCACCCAAGATATATTGCATTTTGTAGTATATATTGCATCTTGTCCATTGCAGTCAATAGAATATGATGTACTAAAAGGCAATTACTATGACTTACTTGTACCAATGTAAACACTTAGATGAAATGGTTGTGGAACTGACACTTCATGGCACAATTATATGTCTCACATACTCCTTTCATGTGCTGGTTATTTTCAAAGTGAGAAAGAAAATGGCAGGATATTTAGATAACTCAAGTGTTTTAAATTCTTAGACTGTGTAGCACTTTGTGATGTTGAGCAAGGATCTTTATTTTACATACCTATGCAGCCCTCTTGCCTTTGAGTTGTCCCATTCTGAATGTTCTATTGGATTAAGAATAGGAGGGCCAAGAAACTGTTTATGTTTGCTCATTTAATTAACTTATTTCTTTACTACCCACCAGGGGCTAAACACAGAGAGGACAAACAAGCAGAGACAAACGGATTAAGTCGATTATATCGACCCCAGTGCATAACTGGTACTTACTTAATCGACTCTGAAAGGATGAAAGGCAAAGTCGACCTCGATTAACTAATAGCGCTGTGTGTGTGTGAGTGAGTGTGTGTTGACAGATTGGCGTTGATATGATGTCTTCACTGTCTTCATAACCATGCTAAGCTGCTTCCTGTCTTGTCCAGTAAATAATTTCATATTGGATGTACGTAAAGTTTTACAATTTCTAACTCTTTGTATTCATTCCTTTAACAGCAAAGTATAGCTGTTGCTTTGTAAAGGATAAAACAATTAATAAAATATATGTGATATATAACATATTGTATGACAATAATATAAGTTGAGTTTATAGGAATCATTATCTCCCCATATCCCTGAAACATGTGGAACGAACACTTCTAATGAAATTTTCACCACTTATTGGATCATCCTGTCTCATGTTAATATCAACATTGGTAGTTCCTGAAATTTGATGAAGTACCATTATCGTTATTGGCACCATCACCATCACTCTTATTTTAACTGTTATTGCATTCATATGCTTCAAGTTATGCATTCCTAATTTGATCAGCACGAATCAATGTTCCAATACCATTTCAGGTAATGAGAGAACAGTGTGGATTTCAATGTGCATTGCAAATTTTGTAATTTCCGGTGTAGAACTATTGTTCTTCATATCACACCTGCTCTTCGATAGAATATGACATAATAGAGGTGCAGGTATCTGATGCCCCATTAATGCAAGACATAAGAATCTACCGTGAAGGATAGCATAATATCTAAATGGCAGTCAGAGCAAAACGTTATGCATGAATGACTGTGTGGTTAAAATATTTGCTTCAGAACTTTGCATTTCCAGGTTCTGTTACAGTAAAGTCATCTTGGGTATGTATCTTCCACTATAACCTCAGGCTGGCAAATGCCTTTCAGTGAATTTGGCAGAGAGAAACAGTGCAGAAGTCCATCATACATATGAATGTTTTTGTCTGTGTGAAACAGAAAAAAAAAGCAGCAAGTAAATCAAATGAATTTAAATACCTATTTCTTTATTACCCACAAGGGGCTAAACACAGAGGGGACAAACAAGGACAGACATCCAGATTAAGTCGATTACATCGACCCCAGTGCATAACTGGTACTTACTTAATCGACCCCGAAAGGATAAAAGGCAAAGTCGACCTTAGTGGAATTTGAACCCAGAACGTAACGGCAGACAAAATATGGCTACGCATTTCGCCCGGCATGCTAATGATTCTGCCAGCTCACCGCCATCAGTCAAATGAATTTTAATACCTGCAACATTTTTGTCTCATCATCTACTAAAGACAAATGAACAGCAACAGAATTTGATCTTGAGCTATGATTCTAAATATTGGACACCTTGCTATTGTTTCTATATCTCTTGTACATCATCTTCCTTCTCATTACCAATTTATGTTCATTTTCTTTTTCATGATTGCAGAGGCTAAATGGAGTTTTCTCCTACATAGTGTATCACTACTTTGATATTGCACCTTTTCATTTCCTTTCTGAGATTCAGTTTCTCGAGATCAGCTTTCAAGAATTGTTTATGTATTCTTTCTCCCCAAACCTTTTCCTACAAAAATTCTCATCATTTACATTGGATGGAACTTCACATAATTCACTCCCAATTTAGAAATGCCATACGCCCATTCTAAAATAACATTTAATTTATAATGAACTAGCTCTTCTATATAAGTTTGGATTTAATTATTTAATATTAATGCAATTTATGTTGTTAATTCTATTTACATAATTTTCAGATAAATCTGCTGCTGTTGTTTATCATATTTATATGATTACGCTGTTGTCATACATTTAATTTTACATTGTTTAATATCATCCATTACATAAACAAAAGGTTTTTCCAAATTTCTATTCAAGTTTTAACAGCATCATGTGAGTTATCTGTTACATTGAATAATTTTCATTTATGTGTTTTCCCTTCTAACTTATCTAAAATTATTATGCACAATACATTCACATTAAACATACTAGTTCACAAAGCGTTCAGCACCATATGCAACTCTTGCACTTAATTTTCTAGCTTTTAGTAGAGATTTCAATAAATGTCGTCATTTTTGCACAACAAAAGTGTATCATCACACCTCAGAATTTTGTTGCTGTATTACTCTCGTTTTGATCAGTTGCATTAAAATTAGCAATTTGCTCTTAAATGTCCATATTGCAAAATCACATATTCCATCCTGTTGATATTAAATACCATCAAAAGGTGGTGAGCTGGCTGAATTGTTAGCACACTTGGCAAAAAGGTTAAGCAGCATTTTGTCTGTCTTTATGTTTTAAGTACGAATTCTTCCAAGTTCAACCTTGCTTTTCATCCTTTCAAGGTCAGTAAATTGAGTTTTCATTTCCTTCTTGAGCCATTCCTGGCTCATAGGGGCCAGTTTCCCAGTTTTCTTGGTGTATAGGTTCCCCACCTGGATGGGACACCAGTCCATCGCATGTGAGCTGCAAGATGCAGGAGGAAAGAGTGAGAGAATGTTGTGGTGGAAGACTCAACAGAAGTTCGCAATTACCTTCTGCCAGAGCTGCGTGGAGCTTAGGTGTTTCGCTCATAAACACACACATCGCCCGGTCTGAGATTGGAACCCGTGATCCCTCAACTGCGAGTCTACTGCTCTAACCACTAGCCCATGTGCCTCCACAGTAAATTGAGTACCAGTTGAGCACTGGGCTGGATCTTATTGACCTATCCCTCCGCCAAAATTTCTAGCTTTTGCCAAAACTTAAAACCGATACTAAATACTGTTATAAAAAATTGGTCTGCTAACAACTTATATGTCTTGTGGAAATTTAGTAGCCCCATGGAAAAAGCTATTTGGCTGTTTGACAGATTATAACTTCCAGCATTTATATGTTCCGTGTTTGAAGTTTTAAATATTATCCACAGAATTCCATGTTTAACATAATTATGATGGTACATTATCATAAATTCCAGTTTGCAGAAGAATTTCCAATGACTGACTTTGCTTTTGAAACAAAATTATATTCTGAGGATTGATTATATTCTAGTACAAGCCTTAACCATGCAGTATAAAAAGGATTTATACATATATACAGGCTAAGTCAAAAGTAGCACCCAGTTTCTGGGAAGCCGTGACTTGCTTTTTTGTTTTCCAGGTTATTACTGACAGCTTTGGAAGCTACTAAATCTGGATTATGTATCATGTTGTTAATAATCTTTAGTATCCAAACTCGTAAAACAAGAATTAGGAGTCAGAAGTAACTCCAAAATAAGAAGTTATATATATCAGCCTTAAAATAAGAATTGAGCACAACTTTTGACTCACCCTATACATATAAACATATATATATGTATATATATATATGTATATATATGTGTATATATATATATATATATATATATATATATATATATATATTATATATATATATATATATATATATATATATATATATATAAATATAAATATACATGTGCATGTGTGTGTGGAGCGTGTGTATATATGTATGTATGCATATATATATACTGCTTTAATATTGTTGAATGCTTGAAAGCATTAGGCAAGCTTTAGCTCATTCACAGTTATGCACTAAAATGTTCATTTACTTAACGTTGAAATAACATTAAAGATTTTCATTCTGTTTTCAGATGGGATTATCATAATGCCCATTCATCTTCTTTTCCCATAAACCACTAATTTTCAAGGTTACTTCATAAACATTTGGCAACATTGCCAAAGTGCACGAATAATTATAGGCAAAAATGCGAATATGTAATTAGGTTATCATAACAGTATGTTCTGATTCTACCTCTGGTGAATGCCCTGTCTTTTAAACTCACTTTGAAATAGATGTAAACATCTACTGGGCAGCTGATTTCAATAACAGACTTCCTACTTTTCAAAACTGACCTTAACTGTGCTTGCTTTATAGTCCGAATTGATTGGAACTTGTTCTATCGAAAATTTCCTCCAATATTCTTTACATTGAAAGGTTTGTAGGAATTTTATATAACTGATATTTTTCACATTTACCTCTGGCCAACATTTTCTTCAGGATCACATTCTATATTTTATTAGCAATAACATCATACTTGAGAGGAAAAATAATACTTTTGAAGATGGTTTAGGGCAGATGCTGCTGCTGTTGTTGTTGTTGTTGTTGCTGCTGCTGTTTCTGCAACTACATGTTATATTCTGGAAAGAAATGTGAAATGGTCAATATTTTCTGTCACTTCTTCGTGGCTTTGAGGCTTTTATTGATTAGATGTTTTGTAGCTCTCTCTGATCTTAGATCGTAAAAGCATATCCTTCAAATATGTCAAATATATCAATCACAATAACAAGAAAAAGCTACACTCCTTGTGAGAGAGTAATGTTTTTGAAGCCTTTATGAAGTCTGCCATACACTAACTGTGAAAAATATTTTTCAAAATCAAACTTTGATAATCACATAACTGAGATGATAATATTTATCAATTTACAATTCAGGGAAAGAAAATAATTGAGTTTGGTGCTTCAACCCAGAATAGCATAAACATTGGCTTTTCTCTGTATATTTGATAAATCAAACATGATCAAGAGTAGCAATGTTCTTTTCTACTCTAGGCATTTTTGGAATTTTGGGGCGAGGAGAGCCAGTCGGTTAGATCGACCCCAGTATGCAACTGGTACTTAATTTATTGACCCTGAAAGGATGAAAGGCAAAGTTGACCTCGGCAGAATTTGAATTCAGAACATAAAGACAGATGAAATACCACTAAGCATTTCCCCTGGCATGCTCATGTTTCTTATTTCTTTACTACCCACAAGGGGCTACACACAGAGGGAACAAACAAGAACAGACAAATGGATAAAGTCGATTTTATTGACCCCAGAGCATAACTGGTATTTATTTAATCGATTCTGAAAGGAAGAGAGGCAAACTCGACCACGGCGGAATTTGAACTCAGAACATAGCGGCAGACAAAATACGGCATGCTAACGTTTCTGCCAGCTCACCACCTAAATGAGTAGCAATATTAATTCATCACTCAGTCTGTTCAGTATGTTTTCCAATACTGAGGCAATATATGCTTATGGTTAATGTAAATTAGGACTCTTGGTTAATCCTATAATCCAGAATATACATTATTATGAAATCGATAAGTGCAGCCATAACCAGCTGGTCAAGAAATTAGATTTGATTTGCAATCATGTCATTCCAGTTTCAATTTCATAGTCCTGGCTCTTGCACATGTGTCTTTTAATGTAGTCTCAGGTTGACAAATGCCTTGTGAGTGGATTTGGTAGATGAAAACTGACCGAAACCTGTCGTATATATACATATATATATATATATATATATATATATATATATATATAGGTGCAGGAGTGACTGTGTGGTAAGAAGCCCATCGTATGTATATATGTGTGTGTGTGTGTGTGTATGTTTGTGTGTCTGTGTTTGTCCTACTATCATCGCTTGACAACAAATGTTAGTGAGTTTATGACCATACAACTTAGCAGTTCAGCAAAAGAGACCTATAGAATAAGTATTAAGCTTACAAAGAATAAGTCCTAGTTTCCTGCATGACCGCAGTCACAGGACCGAAACAAATAAAAGAAAAGAATAAACAAATTAAAGAATATAATATATAATATATAACATACATACATACATAGGGTGATTTTTAATTCTAAATAGCTTCTATAGTATCATATTTGGCCTAATATACACTGAACCCTTCTTGGATCTCATTTAGTACTATGATATACAAAATCTAATATCAAAGTTTTCTTATTAAATCAGAGCATTTTTACCATTATTTTGCACAAAAGACTTTAATCAGTTTATGTTGCAAACACCATTTTATTTATAGCAAAATTAAGTTGTTGCTCTAAGTTCTTCCAGTTCTTGATTCTTTTCAAAATTAACTGGAATGTATTGGTGGTCTTCATTAACTATATTGTAGTAATCAAAGAGTTAAGTGAAGCTTGCATTCGAACAGAAATTTAATGAAATTTGGATGCTAACGCCAAATATGTTGAATAAAGATATCAGAAAACTGTTCTTTTGTAAATTATTTACTATAGACATTTTTTCTATAGACATTTAATCTGAATTAGATACTTTTGCACCATAATATATCACCAAAAGATGGTGAGGAAATGTAATTTTAAATGCTTTCTTCATGTGCTGATATATTAAAAATCCCAAAACAATATACGGATTTAAAAACAATTTTGTTCTGAAGTATTTAAGAGATTTCATTTTCTTATCTGTTCTCTTAAAATAAACTGCTATTTCAGTCTGGACTATTTCACACTGTTTGACAGAGGACATTATAAGCAACAGTCTGAGAGAGGAAAGAGAAACATGTCTCACTTAACAAATCTATTTGTCTTTTCTGTCTTAAAATTGTGATTATAATGTTTAATAATGTTTACATCAAAATTCCAGCTGTTAATTCAGAGTACATATTTGTTCAATGTATAATGTAAATAAAATACATTGATTTATCACATGTAATATACATAGAAGACAATATACATAATTACTTTAATTTGTATTTAGAAAGCATGTTGTGATATTACTCAAACAAGCCAAAATCTTTGAAATATATAATGTAGGAAAACTAGGATTAACAAAATATGGTTTGATGCGCTTTGAAACCTAATACATTAATACTTGAAAGATTAACTGTTTAGCATCTAAACTGACCCAAACATTCTTCCTGTCTCCTTTTCAAAGTGGCCAGATCTGGCCTTTCACACCTACCCTACTATGCTATTCTAAAAATAAATAATCACATCATCAAAATCTCAAAGCTAGGCACTTGTGCCGGTGGCACATGAACAAAACATTTGAGCGAGGTCGTTGCTAGTACTACTGGACTAACTCCTGTGCAGGTGGCATGTAAAAAACACTATTTCGAGCATGACCGTTGCCAGTACCGCCAGACTAGCCCTCTTGCAGGTGGCAGGTAAAAGCATCCACCACACTCTTGGAGTTGTTGGCGTTAGGAAGTGCATCCAGCTGTAGTAACTCTGCAAGATCAGATTGGAACTTGGTGCAGCTATCTGGTTTGCCAGTCTGCAGTCAAATCGTCCAACACATGCTAGCATGGAAAGCAGACGGCAAAGGATGATGATGATGATGATGATGACAGCAAAAGGATTTCAAATGTTGGCACAAATCCAGTAAATTCAAGAAGTAAGGTCGATTACATTGACACCCCTACTCAATCAGTACTTATTTTATCAATCCCAGAAGTATAAAAGTCGGAGGCAATCTCGGTAGAATTAGAACTCAGAATGTAAAGATGGATGAAATGCTGCTAAGCATTTTACCTGGTGTGCTAACAATTCTTATTTCTTTACTGCCCACAAGGGGCTACACACAGAGGTGACAAACAAGGACAGACAAATGGATTAAGTCGATTACATCAACCCCAGTGCGTAACTGGTACTTATTTAATCGACCCCAAAAGGATGAAAGGCAAGGTCGGCCTTGGCGGAATTTGAACTCAGAACGTAAAGACAGACAAAATACCTATTTCTTTACTACCCACAAGGAGCCAAACACAGAGAGGACAAACAAGGACAGACAAACGGATTAAGTCGATTATATTGACCCCAGTGCATAACTGGTACTTATTTAATCGACCCCAAAAGGATGAAAGGCAAAGTCGGCCTCGGCAGAATTTGAACTCAGAACGTAAAGACAGACAAAATACCTATTTCTTTACTACCCACAAGGAGCAAAACACAGAGAGGACAAACAAGGACAGACAAACAGATTAAGTCTATTATATCGACCTCAGTGCGTAACTGGTACTTATTTAATTGACCCCGAAAGGATGAAAGGCAAAGTCGACCTTGGCAGAATTTGAACTCAGAACGTAAAGACAGACAAAATACTGCTAAGCATTTCACCTGGCGTGCTCACGTTTCTGCCAGCTCACCGCCTTCTGTTAACAATTCTGCCTGCTCACTGGCTTTCAAAGCTAAAGCATAATGCAGGATCAATTCAAAACAATGTGAATCAATAAAGATTACATTTAACAGAGTAACCTGAATGTTAAATGGTTAATGAATATCTCAGTTGCTATAGATTTGTTTCAAGTCTAGAACACAGTAGATTTTTCCAGTTTTTAGCATTTCCTGATAAGATTATCTGAGAGGATCGCTTCAGAGACAATAAACCATTTTTGTATGACCTTGTAGCAAGTACAAGGGAAGTCTGGTAAGGAAATGAAATGTTAAATGACATAGTGACTCTTCACTTCTATTACTCAGCTGAAAAAAAAAAAAAAACTTGCAATGCAGTGTATTACGATTGAAATAATAAAAATTGATACAAACTTCTTTTAGTCTACTGTTGTGTGACATTTTCAAAGCTCATCTTCACATTCATCAAAGGTCAGTACACTACTTACAGTCACATTACTTTCAGTTTGTACCACGAACAGAAAATAAAACTAAACTTTATGAACTCTGAGAAAAATGACAAATATCCTGTACATTTCACATACAATGACATATAAGAAATATCTATAATTAGGAAAGTGTCATCCTGCAAATAGAATTATTGACAATTCATGTAATATAACTAGTAAAGGATGAAGACCCCCTTCGTTCATGAATGACCATGGGATTGCACCTAAAAACTTTCCTCTCTGAGACAAAAGTCCAGACAATGTTGTTTATGGAAGGCCAGCATTCACCCATGCACACCAGCATCCCACTCCATGCCAAGCGAGTTGGCAAAAACGTTAGCACGCTGGGCGAAATGCGTAGCCATATTTCATCTGCCTTTATGTTCAGGGTTCAAATTCCGCCGAGGTCGACTTTGCATTTCGGGGTTGATGAATTAAGTACCAGTTGCATACTGGGGTCAATCTAATCGACTGGCCCCTTCCCCAAAAATTTCAGGCCTTGTGCCTCGAGGAGGAAAGAATATTATATATGGGAAAGACAAAGACTGATACAGCTTGGCACCGGTGACGTTGCAACTCATTTCTACAGCCGAGTAAACTGGTAGCAACATGAAATAAAGTGTCTTGCTCAAGAACACAACACAGCTTGGTTCAAGAATCAATCTCACTGCCTCATGGTTGCGAGCTTGATGCTCTAACCAATGAGCTATGTGCCTACTACAACTAGTGCTACATTGCAAAACTAATTATCAGTGGCTATTAATTATGATGGGATTAGGAGCAGAGAAGCTGTACAGCTAAACTGAAAATCCTTTCATAAGTTGAAGGTAAACGTTCCACTGTATTCAGTTTAAAACTGTACACAAGGATTTCAATGGTATTCCAACTGCCTAAATATGTGTGTATTGCAAAATAGTCAAAACTGACTTAAGTGGATATAATTATGTAGAATGTCATGTGTGTACTGTTGCAATTTTTACTTTGTGAAGTTCAGGTTCCATATTAAACATATTAAACAGGACTCCAATATTTTTATATGATCAATAAATCTGTAAGTTGTTTTATAAAAGAATTTATGGATAATTTCAAAACAGAGTTTGATAACTATTGTAAGAATTGCTAGTTTAAAAGTTCTGTAAAAAATCTGTTGGTGGTATATGGTGTGATGAAATGAAATATGCAATATTATGTGTATATATACATGCATACATACATAGACACTTACACTCACATATATATATTTATATATGTGTGAGTGTATGTATGTATGTTATATATATATATATATATAATATATATATATATATATATATGTTTATATGTGTGTATGTATATATATATGTGGTGTGTAATATGTATATATATATATAATATATATACATATGTATAAATAGATACATAAATATATATACATATGCAAATATATTTATGTGTGGGTATATATATATATATATATATGCATTTATGTATGTATATATATGTATATATATATAAATATATGTATATACATATATATACACACACACACATATATGTTTGTATGTATGTATGTATGTATAAATATATATATTTTCATATATCATATGAAAGAAAAATATAATCAGCTGAAATCATTATCTATGATGCAGTGAAAATTACTGTTAAGAATAATAATGCTTTCACTTAAGACAAACATTTCCTTAAAGAAAACATTACAGCAATAAGAACTGCTGACACCTGTTGTAACACTATAAATTATATAGTCAAATGTTGCTTGCTCATTCATAAGTTAATCTTTTAATCTTTTAATCAATCTCACTTTCTGGGAGGTTCTTTGGTATCTCTTCTTCGATCTTGAACTTTGAAAATAAGGCAATATATTATTAG
>NC_043008.1:62690074-62707574 GCF_006345805.1 Octopus sinensis
TGCTTGTGTAGACATAGACTCACTCCCTCCATCAAATCGAAATTACCTGTACAGGTGCAATGGGTGCCACATGTTAGATGTCGAAATGATCCGGACTGTTGCCATTGTGATGAAGGTAAAGCATGCTCTTTACAGCAGTACTTGGAAGGAACATGTGTAGCATGTGATCTTTGCATTAACCATCTCAGAAAGTTGTTATGGCGATACCTACTCAGAAGCCAGTGCAAAGTTACAGAAAATTTATGAGCCGCACATAAGTGTACAAGTGGTTCTGATGTTTCCAAGATGGCAGAAAAAATGTCAATATTGATGACTGCTCTGAGAGACCTGCAACCAGCAGTAAGGCAATGTGTGTGTGCATGTATGTGTGCATGTGTGTGTGTGTGTGTGTGTGTGTGTGTGTGTATAGCTGAATCTCCTTGTTACTAATCCTAACACCTGTTTTGAAATAAAGCATTAGCCAGACATGTTTAATAAAAGATTGGAAACAAACTATAGCCCTTATAGAACTGTTACGCCCATTTAGAGATGTTAGATGATGTCAAGGCAAGACAATAACACGCACAAACACATGCATGCACACCCTCACATTTCTGAGAAGGAATTTTTTCAGTTTCCACTATCCAGACCTTCTCACAAGGCTTTGGTAGGCCTTGTGCTATAGTAGAAGACACTTGTATATATATGTATATGTTCTACCCAATAGGACTGAAAACAAATCCGTTTGGGTGAGAAGCAAACATTTAAATTACACAACCATGCCTGCACCTATAAATCTACAAACACGCATAGATAGTTGTTTGTATTTTCCTTGGGTTGTTTTTCAATGAAATCTCATGGTTTCTCTCCATTTGTGTACAGTCCAGGTTTATATCTAGCAAACATTGAAAGAAAGGACACTATCTGTTTTTCCTTTATGTCTAAACCAAGGCTTTTACTTCGATTGTATGGCTTGAAACTCATTTTTCTGTAAACTACTTCTCATCATGTAATATGTTAGTGGATTTGCAGGATTTGGTAGAAGCTTAAATTTTTGTTTCATTGATTTGTGTAGCTTGTATGCAGCAAAATTTTCACCAAAATTACAAGTATGGAATTTGAAATTTTAGTGATATTTTTGTTGACTATTCTATAGTGCTTTTGCTGTGGGGAACATTTTTACTTAGGAAACGAAGTTCATGGCAATACTGAAGATATGGTAAAATTATATGAGGGGATGACACATGCCATGTTGATGTTATTTCAGTGTGATTATGATCTGATACTGGGTTCTATGTTAGAAAAGATAACTTTCAATCAACGTTTAGAGAGCACATGATTCTATAAGATTTTATGCCAGTAAAAATATTGGGGTTGAATGAAAAGTATGAAAATTCATAGGATATACTGTGGACTAAAGTGATTACAATAAATGTGTACGTTTTTCTGTGATTTGGCTTACTCTCTTTACTCTTTTACTCTTTTACTTGTTTCAGTCATTTGACTGTGGCCATACTGGAGCACCGCCTTTAATTGAGCAACTCGACCCCGGGACTTATTCTTTTGTAAGCCCAGTACTTATTCTATTGGTCTCTTTTGCCGAACCGCTAAGTAACGGGGACATAAACACACCAGCATCAGTTGTCAAGCAATGCCAGGGGGACAAACACAGACACACAATCACACACACGCATATATATACATATATACGACGGGCTTCTTTCAGTTTCCATCTACCAAATCCACTGACAAGGCATTGGTTGGCCGGAGCCTATAGTAGAAGACACTTGCCCAAGGTGCCATGCAGTGGGACTGAACCCGGAACCATGTAGTTGGTAAACAAACTACTTACCACATAGCCACTCCTGCGCCTTAAGCTGTATAAATTCATTCAAATATTTTCCATGAGATGTGGGGTTTGATTAATAAGAACTAAGAGGTTGTCATCAGAGTATGGGCCACCTTCAACATTCGCGAGCATGGTTTTGGTGTTATGTAAAAGACAAAGTCTGACGAGAAAGCTGATTCCAGCTGAGTTATTAGATTCCATACAAATTCTGAACAACTTGCTGGACTTTTTGTTCACCCAGGCTGATTTCAACACTCAAGTAATTTATATGGGATACACACACACACACACGCACGCACACACACGCACACACACATACACACACACATATATATACATATATATATATGTATATACATATATATATCTATACATATATACATACATATATATATGTATATATGTATGTATATATGTATATATGCATATAAATATAATTTTGCATATATATACATACATATACACACACACACACACATATATATATATATATATATATATATACGAATATATATGTATACATATATATGTATTATGTATGTAATTAAGAGAAATAACCTCTATTAAGCAATTCAATAGTGAAAGACATTATTCATATTAACTAGAAAAAAATTAAATATACTATGATAAATACTATTCAAAAATCAATAAATCAAATAAGCATTAAATTGACTACGCACGTTTTGTGAATATATCTTTAAATTGATAATAATAAAAGTGATACTATTAAAATTAAATCGATTTAAAAATATAGCCACTCTTCAGGTCTAAAATAATAAAATAAATGTATGTATCTAACAAACAAATGTATTGCAACAATAGATAATTGAATAAAATTTAACAATAAAATCATATCTTATCTTATTGAAGAATACAAGTTGACTAAAAATTTTAAACGTTAAACTTAGAACCTAGCGTTTCTAAAAAATTCCTCACATGAAAACAGATGAATATGGTACTTAAATTGACGCGACCAGAATTTAGTACATTATTATCCATACAATTTCAAACTAAAGTGATTAAAATCAAAATAAGCAACAAGGATATATCCATCCTTGTTGCTTATTTTGATTATATATATAAAAGTTTGAAGATGATGTACAGGTATTATATATTAGAAGAAATAAGGTACTCAGAAATCTGGATGGTTTTATATTTACAGATTTTTTCTAATATGACACATCTTTTTATAAATCATATATATTAGTGCTTGCATCCAATTTAGTGGATTCTTCAGAAGAATCCACTAGAGTGGATGCAAGCACTAATATATGATTTATAAAAACATGTGTCATGTGTCATATTAATAAAAATCTGTAAATATAAAACCATCCAGATTACTGAGTACCTTATTTCTTCTAAGATATATAATATATATATATATATATATATATGCAAAATTTAGAGGAATGACCACTAAAGTGGACACCCTATATGCTAAATATAGATGTCTAAGACAAATGAAAATATATGAAATATGCTAAGCTACTGGTTTTATTGATTAATACCAATTTCTACCCTTATTATTTAATTTTATATATATATATATATATATATATATATATATATATATATATATATATATATATATACTAAGTAATTAAGGGTTTAGCAACGATTTGTCTCACGACACACCAAATTTAGAAATAGCAGTCAAAGAGTTTTGGCTATTCTTTCTACTTAAAAGGGAGATCCCAGTAAAACCACAGCACTTAAAAAGCAAACAACGCGGGCAAAATACATACATGCGTTTATACATGCTTATAAGGAAAATGCTTTTTATTGAGTTTTTAGAGTTTCTTTATCTCTTTGAGTCAAGAAATTTACCTATGTTTTTTTGTAGTTAACATTTATTCAAAGATGTTATCAGTTTATTCCTGATTAAGATATCAAAATTTGCATTGATACTAAATCTTTCATATCTTGAAGTATTTGCAAGTAGCTTTTATGTTTCTACCTCTTTTGACATATCTCATTAGTAATTGTTTTGCTCAATATATTCTACTTATGATAAACAAGAGTGCTATATGCAAACATATTTCAAAGACATACACCTTTGTGTAGTAGTATGCAGACATAGAAATGATTATTAAGTAATTTCCTTGTTAACATGACATAAATATTTATGTCATAAATTGTAATAAACCTTTGTTTTGAAAGTATAATGACCTTGTATTTGAAATATTACTTGATTGCTTTCATGAAATAAGCACTTTTAAGTTATAAATTACTTAATGACATTCAAGACAATATATTAATGAATTAGTCATCTAGATGAAAGTAGTTATTAATATTATTCCATCCCATTTTCTCTGAAGTGTATTTCAGTGAGCTTGTTACTCATCTATGGCAGTGAGAATAAGGAATTTATCACAGGATGATTTTCTGAAACAGTGACTACTATTAATATATCTGCATGTCTCACATTCCTTATATTAATTTGTAGTTAAAATTTTCTGTTTTCTGTTGATATAATTCCACATTTTTCTGTGTCAAATCTCAAGCATACAATCGAGTCAACAGCAATTACTGATGCTTATGAAGATAAAAGACAGAATTCTTTACTTCGATATCCTTATTCTGCGGGAACCATTAACATCTCATGCTATCGTCTGTCAGTTTCTTCAGTTCTCCTTTAAGGGATAAATATTCATGCAACCTTCATGTCAGTAGCATCATAGCTTCCAAGGAAGCTCAAAGTAGAACAGTCAAATGTTCTGCAAGTGATGCAGCACTACTTCTTCGTATATTTCTAAGTCAAAGTAGCTGGTTCTAAGGACTATTTATAATCCTTGATTATCTTGATAGTTGCTCCTTTAACATCATCAATTACAATTCATGTAAACATTGCAACATGCTTTACTGTACTGAAATTGTTAAAGATAGGGAGATCAATGTCACGAACGTAGCTAAGACCTATGAAACAACTATGGTCTCTCAAAAGCTGTGAGCAGATACGTATTTCATATCTTAGCATACATATATAACTATACAGTAAATATACTCTTTTACTCTTTTACTTGTTTCAGTCATTTGACTGCGGCCATGCTGGAGCACCGCCTTTAATCGAGCAACTCGACCCCGGGACTTATTCTTTTTTTGTAAGCCCAGTACTTATTCTATCGGACTTTTGCCGAACCGCTAAGTAACGGGGACATAAACACACCAGCATCGGTTGTCAAGCAATGCTAGGGGGAAAAACACAGACACACAAACACACACACATACATATACATATATACGACAGGCTTCTTTCAGTTTCCGTCTACCAAATCCACTCACAAGGATTTGGTCGGCCCGAGGCTATAGCAGTAGACACTCGCCCAAGGTGCCACGCAGTGGGACTGAACCCGGAACCATGTGGGTGGTAGACAAGCTACTTACCACACAGCCACTTATGTAGGTAAAGTGTGTATGTGTATATCTTCACCGTTTATGCTTTCCTATTTACATTGTATAGTTTTGTGATTGTATTTTGCTTTTTACACATATGAATGTATATTTATTCACTCATTCACTTTACCCCAAGTTTTCTTTACTACTTCCTTGCATCATATCAAGTTCATGCAGTATGTTCTCGCTTTATCATTGTTTATATATTTATATTGGAGAAGCACGACCTTCGAAAATTAGGCCTCACCGAGGCAATGACCAGTGACTGAGACTTTGGGTAATATGCTGTGCTTGAGAAGATCCGGAAAGCCAAATGAGACCATAACCTTGCGGCCTATGTCAGGGGTGTAACGAGCCTACTTATGCATACCTTCCCTTCACTGGACACTACTTGTGAAAACCTGTTGAGGCAAGTGAAATCGAAATCAAATTCGATGACTGACATCCTTGATAGTGGAGCACTAAGAATACCATCCAAGCGTGATCGTTGCCAGAGCAGCTAACTGGCATTCATGCTGGTGGCACCTAAAAAGCACCATTCAAGCTTAATCATTATCAGTGTCACCTTACTGGCATTTGTGCCAGTGTGCAGGTGACACGTAAAAAAAAAACAGGAATTTTTCGTGGCCGTTGCCAGTACCGCCTGACTGGCCCTCGTGCTGGTGGCACATAAAAGCAGCCACTACACTCTCAGAGTGGTTGGCATTAGGAAGGGCATCCAGCTTTAGAAACTCTGCTAGATCAAGATTCGAGCCTGGTGCAGCCATCTTGTTTGCCAGTCCTCAGTCAAATTGTTCAACCCATGCTAGCATGGAAAGCGGACGTTAAACGATGATGATGATGATGATGATGATGATGATTTCTTCCACTCTTCCAGACACTGCACACTAAACATTCCTAGCCTGACTGCGTTCCTCTCTGTATTTTGTTTTTTATACTTTTGGTTTATATCTTATACTTAACATTCTCATTCCTGTAATGAGTTAGAACTTTTGACTGCTACCATCTCTCCTTAATGCATTTCCTTTGAAGCAATTTCTTTCGCATTCTAGTGAAATTACGTTTTTGATTACATGTTTGCATAAAACCATGAACTCTGTTTCTCTGATTTTTGCCCCCTTCAGTATAAACTTTATCTGGTATTTAGTTCTCTATTTTGTATCCAGGCAAATAATTACAATTCTGCTTTTATTTCCAATTTGTTTTGCTAAGTTACCTATTACAGGGACTAACCATTTCTAAACATAAAACTAAGCTGTTCTCTCACCTGCAACAATGAAATTATTAACTATTTTATAAAATTTAAAGTAATATTGCCATGAATGAGCACTTTACTCTCATCCTTCAGATGTAATTGGTTTAGCAATTTTACTCAAAATATATGGATTTAGAAAGCATCAGAAATGTTTATGTTTGCGGAACATATTTAGCATTACATTTTTTTGTGTGTGAAAATACTATTGGAAATAATATTTTAAGTGCCAAATGTTACCAGAGATGGGAATTCTATCATTAAAATTTTGTTTTTTGTTTTGCTTTCTGCATTTGTAAATATTCTGGGAGTTTTAAATTGTGTTAATTTAGCTTCAAACCAATGCTATTATCTTCATCAGACGTACTTCAAATTACACATAACTAATTTCATGCTTGAATGCAATGGAACAAAGCTTAACACGAGAATTAATTTGAAATTTTCCTGTTTTTAAATTATTTCTTTTTAGGAGCTATTGTTTCCAATTTGGAAATTTCCTTTTGTCCTTTTATTTTAATTACAACATATTTAAACGTATTGTTTATTCTGCTTTTTTTATCATAAGCTCTTCAATTAATTTTAATTGTTGGACTAAGTTATATGATTCTCACTGTGATTACCATTCATTACAGTAGAAGATATAAATTAAATTGAATTGTAAGTTATTCCACAAGAAAGAACTTTTGCCAGAGCAGGCTGAAATATCCTTGCAAATTCTTGTTTCGTATAGTTTGTTGAAATAATTGGTGTATAGCTAAATGACATTCCTAATTATAATTATTAAGCTATCAGAGGAATCCTAATATTTATTTTTCAAAAAGGTATCTGATAAAATATTACAATTAGTAATTGCCTGTCATGTAATCAAACAGGTCAATGAAGGAGATATTACCTGTTGGAATACTGTGTAATCATTTGATGAGAGAATAAAAACTTCTTCCACTAACAGCAAACTCATTTAAAAATGACCTGTAACAAATAATACAAAAAGGAATTATAAAATTGTTTTTTTATACTTTTGACAATGGATTTCTCCTGGAATTCTGTGTTAAAAAAAATTGCTTCGTTTTTGGTAATCATGTTTGCAATTTAATAAATCCCAGAACCATATAGAAAATTCTCTTGTTTGATGTCCTTTGGCTCTCCTTCTCCTTCATGTTCCTCCACCTCTTCCTCCTCCTTATCATTATCCTCATTATTATCATCATCACCACCACCACCACCACCATCACCATCACCATCACCACTACCACCAACGCCACCACCACTATCATCATCGTCGTCGTCGTCATCGTCGTCATCATCATCATCATCCTCACCATCATCATCACCATCATCACCACCATCATCACCATCATCATCATCATCATCATCATCATCATCATCATCATCATCATCATCATCATCATCATCATCATCATCATCATCATCATCATCATCATCACCACCACCATCATCATCATCATCATCATTACCATCACCATCATCATCATCACCATCATCATCATCATCGTCATCATCATCACCATCATCACCATCATCATCATCATCGTCATCATCATCACCATCATCACCACCACCATCATCATCATCATCATCATCATCATCATCATCATCATCATCATCATCATCATCATCATCATCATCATCATCACCACCATCATCATCATCATCATCATCATCATCATCATCATCATCATCATCATCATCATCATCATCATCACCACCACCACCATCATCATCATCATCATCACCATCACCATCATCATCATC
Organism: Octopus sinensis; assembly: GCF_006345805.1. Taxonomy (NCBI): domain Eukaryota; kingdom Metazoa; phylum Mollusca; class Cephalopoda; order Octopoda; family Octopodidae; genus Octopus; species Octopus sinensis. Next base: position 62,698,321 of record NC_043008.1, read on the forward strand.
ACCATCATCATCATCATCGTCATCATCATCACCATCATCACCATCATCCTCACCATCATCCTCACCATCATCATCACCATCATCATCACATCATCATCATCACCATCATCATTATCATTTTCAGTTTCACCAGTTTTCACCATCAAAGCATCGGTTATGCGAGTTTACAGGAAACGATGAGTTGGAGGACCATGTCATGCTCCAGTGTTTACTCCTTCTCTCTCTCTCTGTTTTTGACAGCTCAATATCCTTCTTTATGCCACCCACATTACAAATACTCCTGGGTATATGTTTCCTGTCATCAGTACTAGTGAAGATTACTAGTGAAGATTCAAAAAAAGGGCTTGAATTGGCCCTTGTTCCTATAAAGCAGTGGTGGGGAAATCCCTGCGCATGGGCACAATTGCGCCCACAATACTGTTTTATTGTGCCCGCATGCTGGTATACTCACGTACAAGATATAGTTAATTTTCAATCAAAATCTATACAATATTCATATACCATAGGCGTAGAAGTGGCTGTGTGGTAAGTATTGGCACAGGAGTGGCTGTGTGGTAAGTATTGGCACAGGAGTGGCTGTGTGGTAAGTAGCTTGCTTGCGAACCGCATGGTTCCATGTTCAGTCCTACTGTGTGGCACCTTGGGCAATTGTCTTCTACTATAGCTTCGGGACAACCAAAGCCTTGTGAGTGGATTTGGTAGATGGAAACTTAAAGAAGCCCATAGTATATATGTATATATATATATGTATGTGTGTGTATGCTTGTGTGTCCGTGTTTGTCCCTCCCAACATCGCTTGACAACTGATGCTGGTGTGATTACATCCCCTGTAACTTACTGGTTCGGCAATAAGTACTAGGCTTACAAAGAATAAGTCCTGGGGTCGATTTGTTTGACTAAAGGCGGTGCTCCAGCATGGCTGCAGTCACATGGCTGAAACAAGTAAAAAGAGTAAAAAGAAAAGAATACCTGTTTGCGACATAGGTCGCATTTCCAAAACCACTTAAAATGGTCAGAAATTGTTCCATTTGAATGGAAATTTTGTTTTCACTATAAAACAGATATTGATAGAGATTTTATACCACCCCCTTGAGACCCAAATACACTTAAGTTGAAAAAATAGAATACCTCATAAGTAATATAAACGTCCTAAATTCAGTGGCAGCATTAATGAAGATGTTAGACGTTAATTTAATGTGTTAAACTTATCTTTATTAATGTATATCACATCATACATAGATATATATACAAGATTTACAGATGTAAGAGTTAGAACATGTCATTCATCCACAGACCTTTTTCTTAGGGAATTTTTGCCCGCCACACTAAAAAGTTTCCCCACCCTTGCTATAAAGAGAATAAAAAGGATAGTATACGTAATGATTTTAGATAGAATGATGAGAGAAGCTAAGAAGCTAACAAGCAAATTCATGGTTGTACAGTTTTATATAGCATAGTGGTAAATAGCGTGGGCTACTAACCCCACGATTCTGTGTTTGATTCCAGGCAGTGACCTGAATAATAAATAATAATAATAATAATAATAATAATAATAATAATAATAATAATAATAATAATAATAATAATAATAAGAGCCATGAACTGCTAACAGAACTGTACAATGATGTTTTGCAACACCCTAGTAGGATGCCTCCTTGGCTAGTTAATGGGTTAACATTCCTGCTTCCAAAAAGTGAAGAAACAAATGAACCAAAAAACTATAGACCCATAACCTGCTTAACAACTATGTACAAAACACTAACATCTGTCCTGACGGAATATACCTATAGTTTTTTAACAGACAGCAGCATATTCCCTAATGAACAGAAAGGATGTAAACGTGGATCCTACGGCTGTAAAGACCAACTACTCATCAATAAGATGATCTTAGAAGATTGTCACAAACGACACAAAAACTTATCAATAGCCTGGATAGACTATAAAAGGCTTTTGATAGCCTACCACATAGCTGGATTAGGAAATGCCTTGAAATGTATAAGATAGCACCAACTCTGCGAAACTTCTTGACTGTAAGTATGAGATCATGGAGAACCACACTAACTCTGAACAGTGACAGTGAATCCCTAAATGCTGGTGATGTAAAAATTTCGTGTGGCATTTTCCAGGGTGACTCACTGTCACCACTCCTCTTTTGTTTATCCTTAATACCTCTCTCAAAGCTGCTCAATGATGCGCAGTACGGGTATAAAATGTTTGATAAAAATATAAATCATCTCGTTTACATGGATGATTTAAAGCTTTTTGCAAAAAATGATCAAAAACTCAAGGGCTTACTAGCGATAGTCAAACAATTCAGTGACGACATCAGAATGCAATTCGGCCTCGATAAATGTGCAAAGGCTACCTTTATCAAAGGAAAAATGACAGAAACATCTAACGTTAACCTTGACCAACAGAATGTCATAAAAGAACTAGACCCAGCGGAGAGCTACAAGTACCTAGGGATAATTGAAGGGAACGGAATAAGGCATTCAGAGATGAAGGAAAGGATCAGGAGAGAATGCTATCGAAGAGTGAGAGCAATACTCAAGACAGAGCTGAATGCAAGAAACAGGATCGAAGCAATCAATGCATTAGCTATACCAGTCGTGACTTACAGTTTCAATATTGTTAACTGGTCAATTACTGAAATATGTCAGCTCGACAGAAAAATAAGGAAACTGTTGACAATGCATAGAATGCACCACCCTAAGGCAGATACAGAACGACTCTATCTGCCAAGAAAAGAGGGAGGCCGTGGTCTTTTGCAACTGGCAATAACAATGAAGATTGCTACAATTGGCCTAGACACCTACCTGAAAAACTCTGAGGACTGGATGCTAAAACTTGTCTCAAAACATGAAAACAAGAAAGCATCATACTCATTCACAAAACAGGCAAAGGAATATCTAAGTGATTCCGAATACAACCAATTTCGGAATTAGAGATAGATATACAAGAAACAAGCACAGAAAAAGCTAGGCGCATGAAAACCCGTGCCAAAACTGCGGCCTTAGATATTCTGAATAATAAATGGCAAGAAAAACCTCTCTATGGCAAATACCCAAAGAGAGCGAATAATGCAGATATCGACAAAGCCTGACCCATCAATGGCTAATGGCCTCTGGCTTAAAATCTGAAACAGAGGGGTTATCATAGCAGCTCAAGATCAATGCCTACCAACAAGAAACTACCAGACCAACATATTAAAGATCAGAAGCAGTCCAACGTGTCGTGTATGCAAGCAAAAAAATGAAACCATGGACCATGTGGTCTCCAAGTGCAGTCTTCTAGCGCCTACAGAGTATCTCAACAGGCACGATAGAGCTGCACAATATATTCACTGGGTAATCTGAAACCTGGATTTGCCCCATGAAAAAAACTGGTGGGAACACAAACCACCCCAGTGCTTGAAAATGACCACATCTCACTCCTCTGGAACTTCACCATTCAAACTGACAGGAAGATAGATGCAAATAGGCCAGACATCATATTGAAAAACTTCAAACAAAGAACATGCCTCCTCATTGATATGACTGTCCCAATCGATATAAACGTATCTGTCAAGACCTACCAAAAACTGAGCAAATATAAAGATCTTGAAATAGAAATCAGCAAAATGTGGAAGCTGAAGACTAAAACAATACCTGTTGTCATAGGTGCCCTGGGAATGATAGCAAAAGGGGCTGATAGCTACCTAACTCAGATACCAGGAAACCCAAAAATGGCAGAAGTTCAAAAGATAGTGCTCATGGGAACTGCTCATATCCTACGCAAAATACTCTCTATGTAATCTCAAGGTTTAAAACAAACATAATTTTCGGTTTAAAAAAAAAAAAAAACTTTTTTTTTTTTTAGACATTCATTAGTACAACATCCCCACCCCCCCAAATATATGGCACACTAGGCATAACAACAACATGAACTTCCAACCCTGTTGTCTCTTGAGGTCTCTGGGTGAGACTTGGAGCCAACTTGTACAAATATAAAGCAAAAGTCAAACATAGAATAATAATAAAAATAATAATGATGATAATGATGATGATAATAATAATAATAATAATAATGATAATAATAATAACATCGAAAAATACCTTAGGAATGAGAACCCAGGTTCGAGATTTCCCCAAGATACCTGATGAAGGCTGGAGGGTATATCAGCCAAAATGTGTTAACAACAAACAAGATGAGGACAAATATCCGTCAAATGTAAATAATGTAAATAATCTAAATTTATGGTTGTGATAGGGAGAGTGTGGTAACATCAGAAGTAGAGGAAACACTAATAAGGAGTGGGAAGATTGTAGAGAAGAGGCAAAAGAGAAGGGGTTAATACCAGTGGGTTGATAAAAGGGGAAGACAAAGCAGAGCGATGATATTGTTGTTTGTGTAGGGTGGATGTTGTAAGGAAAAAAAATAGGATTTGAATGAATAGGCACAGGAGTGGCTGCATGTTAAGTAGCTTGCTTACCAGTCACAAGGTTCCTGGTTCAGTCCCATTGCATGGCACCTTGGGCAAGTGTCTTCTACTATAGCCTCATGTTGACCAAAGCTTTTTGAGTGAATTTGGTAGACTAAAATTGAAAGAAGCCAGTCAGATATATGTGTTTGAGTGTGTGTGTGTGTGTGTGCGTGCGCATGTGTATATGTTTGTATGTCTATGTTTGTTGACCCACCATTGCTTGACAACCGAAGCTGGTGTGTTTATGTCCTTGTAACTTAGTGGTTCACCAAAAGCATCCAATAGAATAAGTACTATGCTTGCAAAGAATATGTCCTGGGATCGATTTGTTTGACTTAAGGTGGAGCTCCAGCATGGCCACAGTCAAATGACTGAAACAAGTAAAAATTTTTTTTTTAAATCCCCAATGGTAGGCAGAGTAGATAGGCAGAGAAGGGAAGTGACTTTTTGGCAGACTGACAATGAATCATGACATTGGTTATGGTTGATGCACCACAATAGTTGGCAGTAGGTACAGGGATGGCAGTGCGATATGAAGATTGCTTTGCAACTATATGGTTCCAGGTTCAATCCTACCGCAGGACACTTTTGATGGGTGCCTTCAACTAAAGCTGGACGCCAATCAAAACCTTGTGAGTAGATATGGCTGGTGGAAGTTGAAAGAAGCCCAATTGAGTTTAAATATATATGTATGTATGTATGTATAAAGCAAACAGAAAATGGAGAAATATTGATCAATAACAATTGACTAACATCAATTAAAAAGTAATAATTAATATTAGTCAATTGTTGTTGATCAATATTTTTCCATTTTCTGTTTACTTTAAATTTGAACATATGAACAAAATATGCTTGCATATATATGTCCAGGGTTAATTTAGGTTATTTTACCGGTAGTTAAAGGGATATTGTTATCCCTTAGATGGTTATTTCAACCTCTTATTCTACTAACCTTTTATATACATACATATATACATAATATATATACATATATATATATATACATATATATATATATATATATATATATATATAATATATATATATATATATAGTTAATCAAAACACAAAAACATAAAGAGAAAACACAACAACGCGAGGACATGGAACAAGTATAGTGTTATTGGACGCTCAGGAAAGGAAAGAAAGAAGGAGGATTTAATGTTTTGAAGAAACATAGGAAAAGGAAAGGTCCAAGGAAGGGAAGACGGAGAAAGAAAATCACCATCAATACACACACAGTCACATATTGAATGACCGGAAGGGAATGGGTGAAGAAAAAGTTCTTTTATACACACACACACACACACACATATATATATATATATATATATATACATATTGTTTCATCCTTTTACTTGTTTCCCTCCTTTGACTGCGGCCATGCTGGAGCACGACCTTTAGTCAAGCAAATCAACCTCTAGACTTATTCTTGGTAAGCTTAGTATTTATTCTATCAGTCTCTTTTGCCACACTGCTAAGTTATGGGGACATAAACACACCAGTATCAGTTGTGAAGCGATGTTAGGGGGACAGACTCAGACACACAAGCATATACAAACACATACACACACACACACACACACACACACACATATACAACGGGCTTCTTCCAGTTACCATCTACCAATTCCAGTCACAGGGCTTTGGTCAGCACAAAGCTATAGTTGAAGGCACTTCTATTGTAGAAACTCTGCCAGATCAGATTGGAGCATGGTGCAGCCATCTAGTTTGCCAGTCCTCATTCAAATCGTCCAACCCATGCTAGCATGGAAAGCGGACGTTAAACGACGACGATGATGATGATGAAAACTTTTTCGTAATTGTATGAATTCCTGTGTGTGAAACACAAATTCATATAAATTGTCTGAAAATACCAGAAAATATAAAATGTTATAAGAGGTTATAAGGGGTGTGCTTAAACCAAAATTCTGCTGCATGGAGCATGCTACTTTAGTATGGATCCATCAATCCCAAACAGAAAAAGAAGTGTAGAACATGAAGATGAATGAGATGTTCAAAGGCTGAATGATGCATAATGCTAACAGGCTTGAAAGTCAGACAGCATTCGTTCAGCTGAGAGAGTGCTTGAATTTTAAATAATGGAAGTAATAGACAACAGTGTGTAAAAGAGATAAGACAGCTGTGTTCATATGGGGATGTGATGTAAATACGTGATTTTTAAGTGGATGAAAATGCGTTGTTGATGGAAGGCGTTGCTCATTAGAGAGCAATGCCAAAGAAGATGCAAAGTTACTTTTCAGTATTATAGTGACCGACAGGATAAAATTCTGGGTGGAGGTGAGTCACCTGCTCAGCTCATGCCAGCGTAGGAAAATGGACATTAGAACAATGATGATGATGATGATGACGACGATGAGGATGATGATGGTGGTAGTGGTGGCAGTGGTTGTGATGATGATGATGATGATGACGCTGATGATGATGACGATCGGGATGACGGTGGTGGTAGTGGTGATGATGATGATGAGGATGATGGAAGGAGTGGTGGTGGTGGCGTCAGTGGCAGTGGTGGTGGTGGTGGTGGTGGTGACGATGATGATGATGACGATGGTAGTGGCGATGATGATGATGACAATGATGACAATGATGACGATGGTAGTGGTGATGATGATGATGTTGATGATGATGATGATGATGATGATGATGATGATGATGATGATGGCAACGATAATGATGAGGAAAAGAAACAAATTTGTTTATCACAGGATAGATGTTTCCCTATGAAATTGCTGCAATCATGAATCGATAGTAATTTAGCATACATTATAAATATTATCTTGCCTGAAGGAGATAATATATGCATGATATATATATATATATAGCTTTTCTATATTATTTTGTTACAATTTCATTTTGTGTAGTATATTTTTGATATTTTATAGCTGACAGGAACTGCAAAAAGCTGTAGCAAATTTGCCTAAACAAATGTTACAAATGTTATGAAATTAATAATACAGTTCTATATTTAAGAGATGAGGAATTATGTACATTATTTACATTTGCCAGATATTTGTCCTCATCTTGTTTGTTGCTAACACAATGCTTCGGCTGATATACCTTCCAGTCTACATTAGGTGTCTTGGAGAGATTTTGAATCACAGGCATATTGCGCAGTGGTTAAGAGCGCAGGCTATTATCCCGAAGATTCTGCGTTTGATTCCAGACAGTGACTTGAAGTAGTAGTAGTAGTAGTAGTAGTAGTAGTAGTAGTAGTAGTAGTAGTAGTAGTGAGAAGGAGGAGGAGGAGGAGGAGGAGGAGGAGAAGAAGAAGAAGAAGAAGAAGAAGAAGAATTCTTTATGGATGAGAACCGGAGGTTCGAAATTTCCCCAAGATACCTGATGAAGGCTGGAGGGCTCATCAGCTGAAACTGATGAGAACAAATATCCATCAAATGTAAATAATGTAAATAACGTATGAAATTAATAAATGACACCTGAAACAGTCTGAAAACCTTCTGGAATGCACGGTGTAGTCGTAATACGTTTGCCAAGATTCTAAGAATCCTTCTGATAAAACATACATTATGAAAAATCTTGGTCAATTTACTTACTTCACAAACTTATAAAGGTGGTGGAGGTTGATGTTAGTTATGCATATCAGAAGCATTAAGGAAATAGACACAAGTGGGATTTAATTTATCAATGGGATTAACAAATCACTTGATGCTTGCTCTTACATAATAAGTTTTTTTTTAACGATCCAATTAGCTATCCCCTATAACTATGAAACTTGGTGTTGTCTGTTTTTGGAATGGTTAGATTTCTATCTTGCCTGTAGATCCCATATTCTAATGTCACTACTGAATAACGATTTTATTTGCTGTAAGTCACACAAACACAAACATATACCAGAATAAGTATATTAGGTTACTTTCATCCTACACTCTTTGTACATTTCAAATAACATAGAATTCTAATATGTTATTACTACATCTGATTTTGCAGTTTACACATTTCCTTATGTTTTATTGATTATCTGACTCTAAGACCTCCTATGATCCTGTGTACACATTCCAAATGATTTAACATTAGTCTTTATGTAAATTAATCTCTATTGTCTCAAATGTCATCTCAATTTACTTAAGTTATTTAAATTAATTAAACGCTTACTTAATTTAGATGCTACTGTTTGATTCTGTATTCACAAACTTTTAGATTCTTCCTTGATCTCTTTATGTTCAAACTTATCTTTGTATATCTATGTAGTGATCTCTTTAGCTGTGTTGTCCCTACATATGCCTATGTTCATATTTTTCATGTATCCAAACTGTAGACAAGTATATTGTACATATGTATCTGTATTTACATTTTCACATATGCATATATTTATGTTTTTATAAATCTATCGATTTCTTTCCATTTATGCAGATTGGATATGCTGGCTGTATGGATACATGTATACATGTATAGACCTGTTGGAATGCTTAAACATACAAAAATGAGTAGTAATGATTTTATGTAATGTGTGAGCAATTTAGTCAGTATTTGTGTTATAGACAATGCATGCATGAGTGTTGGAGTTGGAGTGTGAAAAATGTGTGTACAGGATATATGTGTCTCTGTGTGTGTATACATATATATGTATTTATATGTGTGAAAGTGTTTATGTATATATATATATATATACACACACACATACATATACATATATATTATTAAATATACATACATATATACAGAGGTTGAACAAAATATATTTCTTTATTGCCCACAAGGGGCTAAGCATAGAAAGGACAAACAAGGACAGACAAAGGGATTAAGTCGATTA
>NC_043008.1:62715074-62727574 GCF_006345805.1 Octopus sinensis
AAACGATAAACACATTCTTTAAATATGTTTACAAGAGAATTCTCCGAGGACAGAATGAGATATTGTTCTTCATTACAGAGTGGACAAAACGATTTACCTTTAACATATGAAAAATATCTAGATAGAATATTCCATTCCAAATCAAATTGTTTATTATGTTCCTTCAGAGACCAAATTAAGTTACTAAGCCCACTATTATTGTGTTTATTGATAAGTCTAAATGTAGAGTAATGGTTAGATATTCTTTTTGACAACTGAGATGAAGAACTACTTATGTAAAAAAAAGACATCAAAACTGGAAGTAATTTTACATTGATAAATAGAGTTTCTAGTCATAGAATTACTGCGAAGGAAATGAATACGATTTGAATTTATATCAGAAATACTAATAATTTTGTTATTATTGTTCAAAGAATGTTATTATTTTCATTAAATGGATTTGTATTTAACAACTTATTGATATGTGAAGAGATAATCTGTAAAAGACTTTTGGTGTTTGAAAACCCTATTCAAATTCTGTGTGAATTGATAACGGAATGGTATCTTGAATCTTTTTGGAAATTCTTATCTATAGCTTAACAAAACTAGTAAGGGAGATTGCATTTGATCTGCTTACCATATGGAATTATCAATCAAACAGTTTTACTAGGACATACCTTGTTATTAGGGTAATTATCTTTAAAGGTCCTAGATTTACTTTTATTACATATAAAGGGACTTAAAGAACGATTATCTCCCTTATGCTGCAAAATTACATTTTTCAATTTAGTATTGTTATTCGAACTAAAATTTATATTGATATTACCATTATGACATGTTTCCATGTCCTGATCAATACAGGTGGAATTAATGTTAATAGGGTTAATATAAGTAATTTTTTCATTATAACCTGCTTTAAGTAAGGCAGAGTTATAAAATTCGGCTTTATCGTTGAAGATATCAACATTGGCAGATAATCTAGAAAGTCTAAGTGAAATCCTTCTAACTAAATTCTTTGTAATAGCCTTTTTAATTGATTACTGAAAGAGCTAATATCTTTTAAATTAGTTGAGGGTTTATGGCATGGAAAATATGAATCATTAAATAAGTTAAGGGTAATATCCCAAAAGTTGGCTTCAGTTATATCATCATAAAAAACAATGTTTAAGCCCATGTATAAATATCAGCAATAAGAACCATGTGATGGTGAGAAAATGTTTAGAAGTCAAGAATCAGTATAAGTTCCTCTGTTTCACAATTGGTGAATTCTGACTGATTTCTAGCCAGGTTCATATTTGGTTGATTAAAAATGCAAGTATTTATTGACCCTTCTCTTTCCTTTAAAAATCGGCATGAAGTTTCTGGACAACCCAATAGAAGAGACAAGTAAAATGAGCATGCTTGGTTAAAGGTGTGACATAGCTTACCAGATTAACTAGTAGATGCAATGTATGAGAGAATCTTTGCAAAAAGCAGCTGATTACCTTCGTTTTGTATGTGGTCTTGAATGTTTACACATTTGTATGGCAATTGTAATAGCACTGTTAACGATATAAGAGAGTTGAGACCCCCTTCAGTTGTGGCTGACCGTTGGATTGCATCTAGAAAGTTACCGTCCCAGGCACATGTCCGGGCAAGGTTGTTTATGGAAGACCAGCAGTTTCACATGCATACCGGCCTCCCCTCTCCACGCCACTAGTGTTATCCAAGGGAAAGGCAAGAGCCGATACAGCTTGGCACCTGTGACATTGCAACTCATTTCTACAGCTGAGTAAACTGGAGCAACGTGACATAAAGTGTCTTGCTCAAGAACACAACACGCAGCCCAGTCCAGGATGCAAACCCACAACCTCACAATCGTAAGCTTGACGCTCTAACCACTGAGCCATGCACCTTCATTATATGAGAATAGTTCAAAATGTAACTCACCAAGGTCGAAGCTTTGCCTCAGAACAGCAGCATTGAAAAAGAAATCAGCTTCATCATTGACATCTTCATCATTACCGTTGTCGTCATCATAATTGTCATCATTTCAACATCCATTTTTCTATGCTTGCATGGCTCAGTTGGAGTTCATTCAGGCAGATTTTCTACAGCTGGATGCTCCTCCTGTTACCAGACTCCACTGGTTCCCATGCAAGACAAATAGTCCCCCCCGCCCCACATAGTCAGATATGTTTCCAACTAAAAAAGTTGGAAGTAGATATCATTGATGGCGTGACAGTGACATAGATTTACAACTACTATGAGGATGTCAAGACAAAGAAACACAAATACACACATACACACATATACATCATTATTTAGCGTCTGCTTTCCATGCTGGCATGGGTTTGACAGTTTAACTGGAACTGGTAAGTTGGAGAGCTGCACCAGGTTCCAGTCTGATTTGGCATGGTTTCTACAACTGGATGCCCTTTCTAATGCCAACCACTCTAAGAGTGTAATGGGTGCTTTTTACATGCCATCCATATACATACATACATACATATATATGTGTGTGTGTGTGTGTGTGTGTGTATGGAGACGCTATAGCCCAGTGGTTAGGGAAGTGGACTCACGGTTGTAGGATCATGATTTCAATTCCCAGACCGGGTGTTGTGTTTGTTTATTAAGAGAAAAGACCTTGAGCTTCACAAGGCTCTGGAAGTGTGTGATGGTGATCCCTGCTGTACTCTTTCACCACAACTTTCTCTCACTCATTCTTCTGTTGGCCTGCTCACTTAGCTAGTGAGGTGGCTTCATTTGAAGGCTAAAACAATGTGAAGCACATTATGACCAGCGGTGTGTAGCAATGTCTGATGGCCTGGTCAGTTATGTGATCACGTGATACACACACACACACACACATACACATATACAATGAATTTCTTTCATCTACCAAATCCATTCAAAAGGGCTTTTGTTGGCCTGAGGCTACAACAGAAGACATTTTCCCCAAGTTGTCACACTGATGGTCTTAACCCAAAACTATACATGGTTGGGAAGTAAGCATTTTAACCACACAGCCATGTCTATGCCCCACTTTAAAATTTATTTGTATTGCACTCGACAGTTAATTTGTTATCAAAGAGATAAGACTGGCTGTAATATGATTTACAATTTCAGTTTCTGAAAAATCTTTCTCATAAATCTTGCAAACATGGTAAAGTATATTTTCTTTTTGGCATTCTTTCAGTTTATGACCAGAAAATGAAAGTAGAAAATTCTTATAAGCAATCAGTATTAAAAAATTGAAATTTTACTAAGCGAAGAGTATTGTAGTTTGCTTGAAGCATTGTGTATTATAGTTCTATATTTAAGAGATGAGGAATTATGTACATTATTTATATTATTTACATTTGACGAATATTTGTCCTTATCTTGTACAAGTATAGCAGTGACTCAATCAATTCCTAGGGATATCTGAAGAAGGAATTTATATATTCCAAAATATTATATAAGACTATGGATGATTTATATTATAACAGTTATTATAGTCCATTGTCGTGCCATTCTAGACACATTATATTTTACAAAACGAATTTTATTTTCAGAATCAGAATCTTTGTAGGTGCAGGCATGGCTATGATATATGATGTTTGGTTCCCAACCACATGATTTCAGGTTCGGTCCCACCTATAGCCTTGGACCAACCAAAGTCTTATGAATGAATTTGGTAGATCGAAACTGAAAAAAGCCCATCATGAGTGGCTGTGTGGTAAGTACCTTGTTTACCAACCATATAGTTCCAGGTTCAGTCCCACTGCATGGCACTTTGGGCAAGTGTCTTCTACTATAACCTCAGGCTGACCAAAGCCTTGGTAGATGGAAACTGAAAGAAGCCCGTCGGATATATATGAATATATATATGTGTGTGTGTGTATGCATGTGTATATGTTGTGTATCTGTGTTTGTCCCCAACAACATCACTTGACAACCGATGTTGATGTGTTTACGTCCCCGTAACTTAGTGGTTTGGCAAAAGGGACTGATATAATAAGTACTAGGCTTACAAAGAATAAGTCCTGGGGTCGATTTTATTTGACTAAAGGCAGTGCTCCAGCATGGCCTCAGTCAAATGACTGAAGCAAATAAAGGAATAAAGAATAAAGAATATGCACACACATACACAGACTCACACACATACACACACACACACGTATATGTATATCTATATATGTGTGTCTTTGTGTCTGTTTTTGTCCCCCACTACTACTTTGCAACTGGTATTGGTGCGTTTACCTCTATGTAACATAGCATTTCAGCAAAAGAGACTGATAGAATAATTGCCAGGCTTACAAAAAATAAAAAAATAATATTGGGGTCGATCTGTTCGACTGAAATTCTTCAAGGAAGTGCTCCAGCATGGCCGTGGTCTAATGACTAAATCAAGTAAAAGATAAATGACAAAAGACATGTTTTATTCCACTCATGTTAAAATAATCAGTACATAACTTTATGGAGGCACAATGGCCCGGTGGTTAGGGCAGCGGACTCGCGGTCGTAGGATCGTGGTTTCGATTCCCAGACCGGGTGTTGTGAGTGTTTATTGAGCGAAAACACCTAAAAAGCTCCACGAGGCTCTGGCAGGGGATGGTGGTGATCCCTGCTGTACTCTTTCACCACAACTTTCTCTCACTCTTACTTCCTGTTTCTGTTGTACCTGTATTTCAAGGGGCCGGCCTTGTCACTCTCTGTGTCACACTGATTATCCCCGAGAACTACATCAAGGGTGCACGCGTCTGTGGAGTGCTCAGCCACTTACACGTTAATTTCATGAGCAGGCTGTTCCGTTGATCGGATCAACCGGAACCCTCATCGTCGTAACCGACGGAGTGCTTCCACCACATAACTTTATAATGGCATTTTGAAAGAAGACCAAAGAATATGTCAGATATTTAGAGCTTGAATGTTGATAGCTTTACAATAATGCTGACTGGAATTTCAATGCTTCTATATTTAAACAGAGTTTTAAACAATAGTATGTTTGACATATCCAGAATTCTACTGCTTTAGTTTAGAAAGCAAGAAGTTGAGTTTATGTTGATATTCTTTTCTACTCAAGGCAAAAGGCCCGAAATTTTTGAGGAGAGGGCCAGTTGATTAGATCGACCCCAGTACACAGCTGGTATTTAATTTATCGACCCCAAGAGGATGAAAGGCAAAGTCAACCGTGATGGAATTTGAACTCAGAACATAAAGACAGATGAAATACTGCTAAGCATTTTGCCCGGCATGCTAATGTTTCTTTTCTACTTCAGGCACAAGGCCTGAAAGGATGCAACTGGTATTTAATATATCGATGCCGAAAGTATGAAAGGCAAAGTTGACCTTGATGGAATTTGAACTCAGAATGTAAAGACAGATGAAACACTACTAAGCATTTTGCCTGGCATGCTAATGTTTCTTATTTCTTTATTGCCCACAAGGGGCTAAAGCACAGATGAGACAAACAAGGACAGACAAAGGGATTAAGTCGATTACATCGACCCCAGTGTGTAACTGGTACTTAATTAATCGATCCTGAAAGTACGAAAGGCAAAGTCGACCTCGGCGGAATTTGAACTCAGAATGTAACAACAGACGAAATACTGCTAAGCATTTCATCCGGTGTGCTAACATTTCTGTTAGCTCACCACCTTAAGGTTTACATTGATATTATGGATATTATTATTCACCCTTCATTAATTTTCTACTGTTCATCAACAGTGGATAGAAGGGGTTAATTAATTGCTGGAGAGACTTATTGGTAACTAGCAGGTAAATTGCTACATTGTGGGTTCAAAATCTACCAAAGTTAACTTCATTTCACTAAGGTTGATAAAACAAAATACCACGAAATACTGGAGTCAATAAAGGAAAGTACCAGTGCTATGCTAGGGTAGATGGTGTTGACTAACTATCACCATTCCAATTCATTGACCTTGTATCTAACTAGGAAATACGGAAATAATTACAATGAAAAGACTTATGGCAGCGAGCAGGCAAATGGTTACATTCTGAGTTCAAATTCTGTCAAAGTTAACTTCAACTTTCATCTCACCAGGGTTGATAAAGCAAAATGAAGTACTGAAATCAATAAAGCAATGTACCAGTGATATGCTGGGATCGAGGATATTGACTGCCGTGTTTTCAATTTGTTGACCTTGTACTCTTTACTCTCTCTCTCTCTTTTACTTGTTTCAGTCATTTGAAACGGGGACATAAACACACCAGCATCGGTTGTCAAGCAATGCTAGGGGACAAACACAGACACACAAACACACACACACGCATATATATATATATATATATATACGACGGCCTTCTTTCAGTTTCCGTCTACCAAATCCACTCACAAGGCTTTGGTCGGCCCGAGGCTATAGTAGAAGACACTTGCCCAAGGTGCCACACAGTTTGAATGAACCCGGAAGCATGTGGTTGGTAAACAAGCTACTTACCACACAGCCACTCCTGTGCCTAACTAGAAAATAAGGAAAAGACTTAGGCTGTGAGCTGCAGAATTGTTAGAGCATTTAAGAAAGATGTTTGTAGTATTTTGTCCAGTTCTTTATATTCTTATGAAGATCAGTCTTGCTGTTCACCCTGTCATGGTGAATAAAATAAAGTTCCATTCAAGTAATGGAGTTTATGGTGTAGACCAGTCTTTCTCAGCCTGAGTCCATTTGACCTCTTGGGGTTCTCTCTTTACTCTATACTCTTTTACTTGTTTCAGTCATTTGACTGTGGCCATGCTGGAGCACCAACTTTTAGCCAAGCAAATCTACCCCTTGACTTATTCTTTGGAAGCCTAGTACTTATTCTATCAGTCTCTTTTGCTGAACTGCTAAGTTACGGGGACATAAACACACCAGCATCGGTTGTCAAGCGATGTTGGGGGGACAAACACAGACACACAAACATATACACATACATACATATATATATACGACAGGCTTCTTTCAGTTTCCATCTGCCAAATTCACTCACAAGGCTTTGATCGGCCTGAAGCTATAGTAGAAGACACTCGCCCAAGGTGCCACGCAGTGGGAATGAACCCGGAACCATGTGGCTGGTAAGCAAGCTACTTACCACACAGCCACTCCTGCACCTATAGCAAGCTACTTACCACATAGTCACTACATAAGAACTTTGGGGGTTCACACAAGGAAAATAGTAAATTGGGTCCACAGTAGTATTTTAAGGGTCTGTGAAAATATTTTGACCTAGATGCATATATTGTACGGAACAGCTTGGTTTCTTTCTGTTTTACATAGCTCAACCTATACATGCGAATGCATGATAAACAAAATAGGAATTTTGAAGGAATCATCTATTAAACTAGTCTTTATACAACAAATGGCAAAAGGGGTCCATTAGAACAAAATAGTAATCAAAGGGGTCCATAGATAAAAAAATGGTTGAGAACTACTGGTGTAGACTAACTCCTCCACTCAAATTTACTGACTTTGTACCTAAATCAGAAATAATTAGATTAAAATGAAGAAATTAAAATGAAGAATTATTTCATCATTGGAGGATGTGGTTTAATAGTATTTCTTCTTTACATTCTGTGTTGAAATCCCATTGAAGTTAATGAAATTAAAATACAAGACAAATACTGGAGTCAATTTTGCTGACTAAACCCCTTTTTCCAACATTGCTGGCCTTGTGCCTAAATTAGAAACAGTTATGATAGAGACTGTCTGCACAATAAAATATTTTGTAGATTATTATTTCAAAGGTTAGATAATCTTTAAATGACACATTGTTAGTTTATCAATCATCTGTGTATTCCAGACTTTTGGACAAACATTCTTGAATAATATATATGGTAGAAAATAAAAGGAAATTAACGTCTCTATTGACATTTCTGTCAAGTTCACTGTCACAAGTAAAGACATGGAAAAACTAGACTACAGTGGAAAAGAAAATAACATATCCTGACCATTGCCTGACTGCACTTCAGCAGATAAACTGCTGCATATCCGAGTTCACTGTATTGGCCTTTACTAGGCTGAAGATGAAGAGGAGAAGGAGGTGGCATGGTGTATCAGAAATAATTGATCTGTGGAGTGTCCTGAGTAATTTTAACAGCCATGAGTTTTCTCTGTATCTGGTTAACCCTTTCATTACCAACCCGGCTGAAACCGGCTCTGGCTCTGTGTACAGATGTCTTCTTTTCATAAGTTTTGAATTAAAATCTTCAATCAGTTCTTAATCACAATTTATGTTCCTAACACTAAGCTGAATGATGTAACTAAGTTATTTTACTAAATTCTTTGTTATATTTAAAGTAATTGAAAGAAACACAGAGCATCTCAAAATAAATACAGTAACAAAAGGTTAACTCTTTTGATACCAACTCATTTGAGACTGTCTCTGGTTCTATGATGAAAATTCATGTTTTAAAGTTGTCTGAACTAAAATCTTCCATTATAATTCCATATTAATAATTGTCTAAACACCAGCTTAATAATGACATGGTTATTTTACTAATTTCTTTATTATTTCAGAAATTAATTGAAATGAAGGCAGTGTGTTTCTTCAGATGTATGATAGCAAAAGGGTCAAAACTTTTGATACCAAGCACTCCATGACCAGCCATGGTTCTATGATATAAAATTCCTGCCTTAAAGTGAATTATGAATTAGGAACAGCTTTGCATCATTTGTTCAGACTCACTGAACCCTTAGTTCAAATACTGCCATGGTCAACTTTCCCTTTCATCTTTTCAGGGTTGATTAAAAAAAGGACAATTTAAAAGCAGCTAATTGATGGAACTGTAACATCACCAGACTAGATCCGCATGGCATTTCTTTCAAACCACTGTGTTTCAAACCTCCAAAGTTCAAATCTAAGCTTTAAAGTTTGGAACTTGCCAAGGAAACCCCTCTCTCTCCTTACAGTTGTTAAGGTCATATAAAGGTTCATGAGCACTCATTTTACTTCTGATTAAAAATGTTTCAAAAAATACATGTCAGTAATTGAAATAATTATCTTAATAATGTCTGTCTCCATCTCCCCAAAACCTAAGCTCACAGATTCAGAATCTTGAGTAGTTCCATTGCGTCTGGGCTACAGCGGATCATCTGAGATTAAGTATGACTAGATAACATGCTAAATGTTTTAGATGTCTATGTACTCATAAGTTGACACTCTATTAGCACCCGATATACTTGTTCTAGAAGGAAACTCTCAGAATGGAGAAAGCTGTACCGATACACAACTTGAACTCATTACAGATGTATAAACTAGAACATTGGGAAATGAAGAGCCTTGCTCAAGGATAAAACATCTCTCCTGATCTAGGAATTGAACCCACAATCTTATGGTCAGGATCAAAATACTATAACTACTAGGCCATATTCCAAGATGATAGGGTGTCTTCTATCTTTACAAGCAATACAACATATCAGCTTATATCAGCTAATATCGGCTAATCAAAGAATACCATGACGCATTGCACAGCTTGCAATTTACCTTGTATCTCAAATGATAGCTCAGCCTTTGCAATAATAATGTATTACATGTTCATGTTATTCTTGTAAGCAGAGCGACATATGATTGAATATACGTAGGCATATTTATCACTAAATATATATAAATCTTTGTAGAAAACCATTCAACTTACAGGTAAGGCGCTATTTGACATTATTAGACAAGACAATTCTATTATCATTTACTCAAATATTTTCGGTCCTTATTGATCGCCTTTCATCATAAAACTTCGTTGATTTGCTTTCATAATAAACCTGGCCATCATCAAAGAATCAACAGCTTATTTAAATAACAGAAATGTTTCAAGAATGTTTCATTTCTTTCTCAGTAATGCAATTTATGCACATAAACTGCCGAAGTAAGAGTTAAAAACTTGCAGATGGAAGCGTGGAGCTATTGGCAAGATAGAGAATAGCTTTTCATTCAAATTATGCACATAATGTTTAGATTGATTTCAATATTAATATTGATTTCCAATATGAACAAATAGTATCTCATTAATTCAGACTACAATAATCAATAGTCAAAGTTTTAGTTCTCCCTCTACCATTTACATAGTTGCAAATTAACTAAACACTCACTTTGTGGCCCATTCATTCTACATGTTTACTGATATCTAATAAACTGTCTACAACACAGGTTGTGTGCATGTCTATATTCGTAAATGGTAATATCATTGCTATGCGTATGCCTGTATGCATCAACATCTGTATGTGTGTGTGTATATATATCTACATACGTAGTTGTTGTTATTATTATTATTATCATTATTATTATTATTATTATTATTATTATTATTATTATTATTATTATTATTATTATCATTGAGTGAGAGAGCAGGGCGTGCCATCAAAATGACAGTAAAATATATGAAGCCCAGTATACCCATCATGACTACCCCTCTGATAAGGGTACACCAGGCACATGCATCACAACCATATGTGTGTGACATGGTGATCTCATATCAAGATAAAACGCTTATGACCTTGCAGGTGGGGCCCAGTTAGAATTTTCTTCTGGTCGAGTAACACATCTCACTCAAAAGGTCCCTGAATAAGGGTTGTTTAAGGATATTGAACGAAACATCCATGTTTCCAGTGGTGAATAATTCAAACCCCAAAGAATTCCTCACAACGCATGGCTATGATGCTCCCCGACTACTTCTGTTCGTGATCAGAGATGCACATATTGTCAGCCACTAAGGGACATGCTCAACTGGTTAAGGTCAAACAACTGACAAGCAATTCTGTAGTATTGAGCAGATTATTTGCTGTAGCCCATCTTTTATACCAAGACAAAACAATGTACATGATAACACTTCCAATCAGTTAAGATCAGAAGCCACGAGAGCCACAGCCTGGTACTGCATTCATTATTATTATTATTATTATTATTATTATTATTATTATTATTATTATTATAATTATTATTATTATGTTTATCATTATTATTATTATGTTTATTATTATTATTATTATTGTTATTATTAATTCACTCTTGCATATCGATATCAATAACCTTGAGTTAGACCTTAATATACATATGGTTCATAAAAAAAAGCATCAGTTGAGTACAAAGCAATAATAAGAGATTGATTAAAGGACAAGGAAATAGGAACTTATGTCATAAGCCTCATTAGCTTACAGCATGGATAGACAGTGCATGCAATGGAATGCCATATGTGTTTCAGTAAGACTCTGCACTATTACACATGGCTCTGGTAACACAAGAATGGATGGTTGAAAATTTTCATGATCATCTAACCCCTAATTTCAAAGAGGCCATATTGTGAGTCAGTCTGGAGGTGGACTTAGTCAGCATAAAATCACAGAAAACCTTGGGATCCCGTTTTCTACAGTTAATAGAGTGATTGTCCAATTCACCAGAGAGGGGAAGGAGTCCATATCACCTCATACAGGTTGACCAAGCCCTCTGACAGGACTCTTCACTTCGTTAGGAAGATAATTCTCATTACAATGCCTCTGGCATAGCAGAACAAGTCAGTCCCAGAGCAGCTGTCAGGTATCTCCACAAACTTGTCTAGCATGTCTGAGCAGCAAGAAGAAACCACTTCTTCAACCAGTCAATATCAAGTGGGAAAAAGATTGGGCCAGTGAGATGGTGGACAGGCCACTAGCATTTTGGGACACTGTCATATTCCCTGAAGACTCCAGATTTGCTCTGTTTTCTGACAGTGGTCAAATCTGGGTCAGGAGACTCTATGATCAAGAATTTGACATGAAAAGGTTGCAGCCAATGAAATACAGCAGCTATTTTGTGATGTTGGTGAGCAATTTGGAACAATTGTTGATCAGAGTTGGTGGAGTGTGAGGGAAGCATATGCTCAGATAAATATGTGTCCATATTGCAGAAAGAACTCCTTCCAATCTTCTTCAGTGGTGAAATGATTAAGGAAGACTCTTCATTTACAGAAGATTTGTTTCCTTGTTACACAGCTACAAAGAACCAAGATTGTTTGGAAGAGAATGGCATTAAAATGCTTCCATGGCCAAACCAGTCACCAGATATGAAGTCTATCAAAGACCTCTGGGGAATAATAGACAGAACACTTCATAAAAAAATAAAAAGAAAGAAAGCATCCTCAAAGCCAGATCTTTTGAGATTATTCCATGAAATCTGGCAAGAAATTACTCAAGAGTATATTAGTTCTCTGATCAGTAGCATGCCTAATAGGGTCTTTGTATTGAAAAAAGCAAAGGGCATGTCATGTAAATATTAGATATTGACATTATAATAATTAATAAATAATTTTAATGTATAACTTCATATATGAACTTTGACAATTATAAAGGTATCTATTTACTTCTATCATGTATCGTGTTTGTGTGCGTGTGTATGTGTGTAGGCATGCTATGTGTATTTACAGACATACAATATATATATATATATATATATGTATACAGGTACACACATAGACACCCACCGCACATCCAAACTACATAGATTTATACACATGTGTCTGTATTTATACACATGGCTTCTTCATATTTCTGTATGAGATTTGTACAAGCAGTGATAATGTTATGGTACCAAACCAT
>NC_043008.1:62732574-62747574 GCF_006345805.1 Octopus sinensis
CTCATTTAAAGCTCTCAAAGAAATTGATGATGTATTTTTAGTTATTTATGTATTGATACTCTCTTCACACATTGTATGCTTTCACTGACATTAATTCAGCAAATAATTGCCAATGGTGGTGTGTTGTATGAACAATGGGAGGCCTTAGTTTTTCTTGGTTTTTCTACTTGTTCATTGTTGCACACATATATAGACAAGATGAATGAAATGTTTAGCAAAGGAAACTATCTTCTTTTTTTTTTTTTTTAATGTATTCATTTCCAGAGAGAGCGAGAGAGAAAATTGTGAGGTGGAGAAGAACAGTAGTTAGTTAATTAAAGGTTGATTTCAGATAGTAAGTCTGATGTTTTGTTGAGACTTTGTACCATATTTGGTGTATGTAAATACATTTAGTCTCACAATTGTAATGGCTAAAAGCCCTTTGCATAAGAAAGAATACGAGAGTGATAACTATATTATTGATTGTAACACTTTAGAAGTGACATTAGCTCTAATATCCCTGATATCTTTAAGCCAAAAGGAATGTGTTTAGATTCATTTATTAATTCTTACATTATTTGTATCTGAGAAAACTAATGCATAACAATTTGTGAAACCATTAAATAGAAAGAGATGTTACATTCAGGACTAATAATGAAGTATTCCCTGAGATTCTTGAGAAAACCGATGTATAAGAACAATTTAAATGCTTAAGAAATATGATTTGAACTTACTCTCATGTTGCCAATTTACGAATAGTTCTCTAAGACTACAATGCCTTTCCAGTTTGGAAATAGTTCTTTATTCTTTGATATTTGTCATCCAGTTTGCATCTTCTTTTGTTGGGTGTTGTTCCATACAAAAAGAATTTAAATTTTCAGATTCCTCCTATTGGACAGAAGTCAGTATATAACTGTAGTTAATTCTCGGTTACTGTCAGTTTCAAAATCCTATGATGGGTCAATTTTGCAATCTCTTCAGGTGCTACCATTCTGGATCAGAACTGTCATGGGAGTAGTTTCACTTAAGAGGCAATTCCTATTTCTCTATTGCTCACAAGGGAGTAAACATAGAGGGGACAAACAAGGACAGACAAAGGGATTAAGTCGATTATATTGACCCCAGTGTGTAACTGGTACTTAATTTATCGACCCTGAAAAGATGAAAGGCAAAGTCAACCTTGGTGGAATTTGAACTCAGAACATAATGGCAGACGAAATACCTACTTCTTTACTACCCACAAGGAGCTAAATACAGAGAACACAAACAAGGACAGACAAAGGGACTAAGTCGATTATATCGACCCCAATATGTAACTGGTACTTAATTTATCGACCCTGAAAAGATGAAAGGCAAAGTCGACCTTGGCAGAATTTGAACTCAGGACGTAGTGGCAGACAAAATATCACTAAGCATTTCATGCAGCATGTTAACGTTTCTGCCAGCTCACTGCCACTGAGGTAATTAAGAGGTAATTCCATTCATCTTAATATCTAAACTTTCTCAACATTAGACCCTGGCATCTGATGCAGTTTAAAACCATACTCAGGATATTTTTATTTGCTTACAAGACAAAAAGCAGAAATTATATTTCTTCCCTTCTCAAAGGTTCTTTGTCCTGCAGGTTACTTGGTGGCCCTGATAGTGCTGGTGCCACATAAAAAGCATCCAGGCTACACTACAAAGTGGTTGGCATTTGGATGGGCATCGAGCTGTAAAAACGCTGCCAAAACTGACCTCACTTGTGCTGGTGCCGTGTACAACATGCTCAGTCTACTTTGCAGGATCGTTGGTGTTAGGAATAGCATCTGGCCATAAAAACTATGCCAAAATAGACACAGAAGTCTGGTGCAGTCCTCTGCTTGTCCAGCTCCAATCAAACTGTTCAACCTATGCCAGCATGGAAGGCAGACATTAAATGATGATGATGATGAGTTTCTATTTCTCAAATTTAGTTACAAGATTTTGGTCAGCCTGGGGCTTTAGTGGAAAATATTTGCCCGAGGTGCCATACAGTGGGACTGAACCCAGAATCATATGGCTGAAAGTCAAAAATCCTAACCACACAGCCATACCAGCACCTAGAGTCACTAGTGATAAATACTTTTCAAGAAAAGGTTTTTTGGGATAAAAAAGATTATTTTATTCATTTTGTCTTAAATTACGTACATTATTTGACTTACAAGAGGATCAGTCGTCAAAAGAGACAATCATGAAGATTTTTTTGTTTCCCTTTTGTTATAAAACAATCCTAGTTTTTGTCTCATGTTTTTTTTTGTTAAGTTGCACATGAAAAATGATGATAACAATAATGATGATGATGATGATGATGATGATGACAATGACGATAATGATGATGACGATGATGATGATGATGATGATGAGGATGTTGACAACAACATCAATGATGATGTTGATGATGATGATGATAATGATGACAATGACGATGATGATGATGATGACGACGATGAGGATGATGATGATGTTGACAACAACATCAATGATGATGTTGATGATGATGATGATGATGATGATGATGATGACGACGATGAGGATGATGATGATGTTGACAACAACATCAATGATGATGTGATGATGATGATGATGATGACAATGACGATAATGATGATGACGATGATGATGATGATGATGATGAGGATGTTGACAACAACATCAATGATGATGTTGATGATGATGATGATAATGATGACAATGACGATGATGATGATGATGACGACGATGAGGATGATGATGATGTTGACAACAACATCAATGATGATGTTGATGATGATGATGATGATGATAATGATGATAACGACGATGATGATGATGACAATGATGATGATGATGATGATGACGACGATGAGGATGATGATGATGTTGACAACAACATCAATGATGATGTTGATGATGATGATGATGATAATAATGACAACGATGATAATGATGATGACGATGATGATGGTGATGATGATGATGATAATGATGAGGATGTTGACAACAACATCAATGATGATGTTGATGATGATGATGACAATGATGAGTTGCATGGAAAATGAACACTTGCATATGATATTTCGGTAGGACATTGACTGTGATAAGAAACCATATGGAAAGAAGGAAAGGAAGGAGGAATATGAAAATGGACAGGGTATGTTTGATATCAGTAGAAACAGAAACAAACAAACAAACAAACAAATGAAAAAAAAATACAAATATATATATATATTATTCATTTCCATATTTTTGTATTTGTATCATTGATTTACTCTCTCTGTTATGTCAGATAAAAGTCAAAAAGATAAGCCAAGCAAAATCTCAACTCCAAATAGAGAATAACTGTATATTTTCATGCCAGACTTTTGACAGTTTACTAAGCATAATATGCTGGCAGCTATCAGATTAACATCGTCATTGCTTTTCCTTATGTTGGCATCGGTTGGATGGGTCTTGTATATTGTCTTTATCAGATGGAATTATCTACATGACATTCACTTTTCTAGGTTTGTCTGAAGTTTTAATTTAGTAATCATAATTCAGAACAATTGATTTTTGTCTGTTATAAAGATATCTTAGCAGGGATTTTATCTTTGTGTATTCTCATCAGAAATATTCTGTGAATAACAGAAACAAAACAGAAGGCAATGTCCGTGACATTTTATGGGGTTCTATAAGATTAGTGAGAAGGAGGTAGGAAAACATTTTTCAAATCAGAAATTAGGTCCAAGTGCTTGCAACAGAGTAAACTCTGTAAGAGGCATTAAAGATGCTGGTTAGTGGTTTAAACCAGATGATAGAATATTTCTACCTCAAAAGCAAGCCATGAAGGGATTTGGACTCAGAAGGAAAAGATCACAAAGCATTCCGTTTGATATAGTTATCTTTCTTCTGGCCCCCTGCTCAGGACCGATACATTCTATTGATCTAGGGATGAGAAGCTACGATGACAGCAAGAAAATTTGAACCCAAAGGGCAGAAAAGAAGAATCTGCTTCTAAAGCAGAGACACTAAATCAAATCCTTCCATGGCATTGCAATGAAATATTTCTTTAATTAACTTGTTTTTGATTAAGACATATTTGTCAAATTATAAATATACACTGTATTTTGAACATGCATTATGTGTTGGGTGCATACATGAACATACATAAATATAATGTTGAGGACCAGTAGTGAGATTTTGCAGATTTGATTTGAGATCTGATCAGGATTTCTTAATGGAAATTCAATAATGGCATGAATTAAACAGCTCTGATATCATCTCCTACTGAAGTTTATGCTCAGATTACACTTTCATTACTTGTCGATGACTTGCTGATTTCTCTTTGATTACTTGTTGATGAATATCACTCAAAGAGAAAAAAAAGAATCAAAGAGAGAGAGAGAGAGAGAGAGAGGTTTTATTGTAAATTGTAAATTCTTGTATGTTTGTAAATTTCTCAATGTTCATAAAAAATATTAACAAATAAGCTTATTTGCAGAGACAAGAAATTTGATGTAGACAATGGGTTGACTGCATTTAACAAAGGAATAACAATTACTTGAAACAATTACTGTCAAATTATAAATATAAAGTCATTACAGTTATAAGGGAAATAATATGTTTCTATATATTGCAAGCTGAAATGAACTACTGCTATCTCTAGCAGACAGGTGTCCACCACTGAGGATGGGCAAAAACAGCCTGAGACCAGATGGTCTAGTGGTTCTGTGAAGTCGATAGAAGATGAGAGGTTCGCTCCCCTGCTTGCAATATATATTGGATGTAGATTGCATCAATGACCAGCTAGAAGAGAAATCCTCTTGGGGTTAAAAATGGTAGTAATGTCGGTTCATACAGAACAGCCATGTTAAAGTGGCAACAAGCATTGCTTTACATTAGATTTATCTGAGAATTATGGGAGTAAGAAAGTTTCTCTTTCCATATATAGATCTGTGCATATTGCCATCATCATCCTCATCATTTAATGTCCACTTTTTGTGCTGGCATGGGTTGTATAGTTTGACAGGAGCTGGCTGGGCCATGTGTTGTACTAGGCTCCATTGTCTGTATTGGCATGGTTTCTACTGCTGGATGCCCTTCCTAACACCAACCTCTTTACACAGTGTAGTGGGTGCTTTTACGTGGCACAAGCACCAATGTTTTCTATGTTACTCCAGCATCAGTGCTTTTTACATGGCACCAGCACTGACACTTTTTATATGGCACCATCACCTTTGGGGCTACCAAGTATCTTGCAAGACAAAAAAAAAAGGGCAAGAACTCATCAACTTGAAGTTGGCAGTAATTTTGAGTGGGGTGGTTCTTTGCCAGTAGAGTGATTAAAATTATAGAGGGACAGATATAGTGGTCTTTCTGTTGATACATGACACATCCTAGTTTGGAAAGAAAGTAGAGTGAGTTAGCGAGTCAGATAAGGGAAGTAATAGTGAGAAAGATGATGGCAAAGATGAATCAGAACGTGCCCTTAAGGGGTTTTGATGGTGGGGAGAATAAGTGAAGTGATAGAAAAGTTTGGAATGGCTGAGTGGACAGGAAGGAGATTACTTAAGGAAATGATGGTGAGAATCCTAGGAGAGGCTTGGTGCATGGATTGCCGTGAATATGTAAGAGCACTGAGGGTGATAGTAGAAAGGTGAGGGGTTAATGATGGAGAACAGCACAGGGAGAATTAACAGAAAAGAGGTGGTTGGTGGAGACAATAGGTAGAGGAAGATACACACAGTATACTCTTTTCTCTTTTACTCTTTTACTTGTTTCAGTCATTTGACTGTGTCCATGCTGGAGCACCGCCTTGAGTCAAAGAAATCGACCCAGAACTTATTCTTTGTAACCGTAGTACTTATTCTATCGGTCTCTTTTGCCGAACTGCTAAGTTACGGGTATGTAAACACACCAGCATCAGTTGTCAAGTGATGTTGTGGGGACAAACACAGACACACAAATATATACACACACATATATATATACGACGGGCTTCTTTCAGTTTCCATCTACCAAATCCACTCACAAGGCTTTGGTCGGACGACCGAGGCTCTAGTAGAAGACACTTGCCCAAGGTGCCATGCAGTGGGACTGAACCTATAAACATGTGGTTTGTAAGCAAGCTACTTACCACACCACCACTCCTACGTCTGCATGTAAATATTTGCAGTGAAAAGCACCTAGTACACTATGTAAAGTGGTTGGTGCTGAGAAGGGCATCCAGCCATTGAAACCATGCCAAATCAGACATCAAAGCATGATGCAGTCATCTGGCTCATCAGAACCTGTTGAGCCATTTTACCCATGCCAGCATAAGAAACAAAATTAAAAGATGACGATAATGATGATAATGATGATTATAATGATGAATTTATTTTTAGGGTTGATTCTACAAATTCCAGTAAAATTTCAAAATGTTGAATTTGTTCTAGCACACAAACATGTCATTATAAAAGAGTCTGTAGGAATTTATTATGGTTACAAAGCCTGCAGTTTCAGGAAATTTAGAAAATTATTAGTATATCTGTAGATATAGTCGTGAGTGTGATAGAGAATCAAAATTAGAATTCAAGACTTGAGGTTTTTTGCTTCTATGCATTCATGTGGTTGATCAAGTTTAAATATATATGTGTATATGTAGGTATGTATGCATGTAAGGCAGTAAATATAGAAAATGAAATAATTTTGAAAATTTTAAAATTAAAAATACTTTTTCTAAAATTTTTTCAAGAATTCATTAAAATTGAATATTTGTAGGAGAAATTGTAAAATGCTGGTCGAACATTCATTTTGCTTATATATATATATTCCAGTGAAATGCTAAAATGTTATAGACTCTATGTATGAGTGAATATATATGTATATGTGAGTATTTATGGGTGTATGTACATACACACATACACGCACACACAGACACACAGACACACATACACACATATAAATACATACATGTCATCATTGTCATCATTTAATGTCCATTGTCCATGCTTGCTTGGGTTGGATGGTTTGGCCAGAGCTGGCAAGCTGGGGTTAGACTCCAGTCTGATTTGGCATGGTTTCTCCAGCTGGATGCCCTTCCTAACACGAACAACTTTATAGCACTGCATGGACGTTTGTATATGGTGCCGTATGGGAACATTTACATTGCACTGCAAAGGCATTTTTACATTGCAACATACAGGTATTTTTATGTGATACTGCCACAAGTGCTTTTCACCATCAGAAGGACCAGAGCTCTCTTGTGGATTATGAGTATTATTGAGTACAGCAATATGCCAGGCATCTAGGTCCTTTGTCATCTTGCCTGAAAAGTTCAGCAAGATGACAAAGGACTTCATCTCATATCTTCATGAGTCTCCCATTTGCATATATCCCATCTACTTTGAGAAATTGACACTTCTTTATGGAGCTATCAGCATTCATTCATATCACATGACCAAACTAGCACAGTCTTCCCTCTTGCACAAACACACACACAAATATATATATATATATATATAATACACACACATTTATATATATATATAGAGAGAGATACAGACATACATAAATATATATCTAGCATTTAGAGAAGAACCTTTATTAAACAATTCAATAGCGAAAGACCATATAGAAAGAGTTAAATATACTATAGAAAACATTAATCTAAAAATCAATAGAGTACATAAACAATAAACAATAAAAAGACTACGCACATTTCGTGGCTATATTTTCAAATAGATAATAATAATAAAATCAATTCGATTAAGACTAAATCGATCTAAAATTATTTCTATTTAAAAATATAGTCACTCATCAGGTCTATAATAATAATAATAATAATAATAATAATAATAATAATAATAATAATAATAATAATATAATAATAATAATAATAATAACAACAACAATAATACTACTACTATTATATATATATATATGTTTCAAAATTAGACAGACGCATAACAAAGGAACAAAAAGAAAATGCACATACAAGACATGGATATGCTTTTCCTCCTTTGTTATTGTCCCAAAAGCCATTACAATTTCATGCCTTTAGTAACAATATTGTTCATTTTGGGCGCATTTATTTATTTTTTATATAATACTACTTGAATGACTTACACGAATTGCTCTCAGTTAATAATCATAAAATACCACCATTGTAATAAACCAAAGTCAACTTGATAACAACAGAATTCTGATTTTAGATTGACCATAGATATTTTATATTCAAAAGTTCTATACTTACTTCATACAAGAGAGAAGATATTGCTTTTGCTTTCTGTTTAAGAATTTATTCTTTATGGAAACCTTTCTGGAGAACACTTTTTATTCTCAAGTTACCTTTATCACTGAACTATATTTTCACTTAATATACCAGCAAGTGTCGCCATTCCTTTATTTATTTATTTATTGTGTATTTTCTGAAATTCATAAAAGAGCTGAAATTAATAAGCTGGATAAAGTGGATTGAATACAAGTCCTCTTAACTTTCATTACATCAATTATTTCACACTCTTTTTGTACTTAGCCCTTGAGTTGTGAGTACATTATTTGATATAACTTTCCTTATAGTTGGTTAAATATATAGAATTATGAAAACATCTCATGTTTTCTGATTGGAAATGAATATTACTTTAGTGTTATCAGTTAATGATTAAACATCAGAAGGAGATTTCAATGATAAGCTCTTTACTCTAATCAATATTTAATAAGGTATACATTACTTTAGTTTCTGGAGGATCGGCAGAATCCATACTAATGTTTGCTATAAATTCTTGTATAATCTAGAGGCTGAGTTCTTTGGCATAATAAAAATGTTAACAACTGTAATTAGTTTCAAATTTTGGCAGAAGGCCAGCAATTTGGGCTGAGGGTGGAGTTAAGTTAATTACACTGACCCCGGTGCTTATCAATGGTACTTATTTCCTCAACTGGTACTTATTTTATTGACCCCAAAAGGAAAGAGGCAAAGTTGGCCTTGAAGACATTTGAACTCAGAAGGTAAAGATGGACGAAATACCACTAGGTATTTTGCCTGGTATGCTAATGATTCAGACATATCACTGGCTTCTTAATAACTATAATTAAAATAGAGAAAATATCTCAATCAAACTGATAATTAAACATTATTACAAATGTGGTTCCGTGATTAAGAAATTTGCTCTGCAATCAAGCAGGTTTGAGTTTAGTCCTACTACACAGCATCTTGAGTAAGTGAATTTTACTGTAGCCCTAGGGAAACTAATTCCTTGTGAGCAAAATTGATAGATAGAAACTGCTTGGAAGTTGTGTGTGTATGTATGTATATATATGGGATGAAATGGCGAAACATGATCTTCGAATGTTGGGCTTCACAGAACATAAAGACAGACGAAATGTTGCTAAACATTTTTGCCCAATGTGCTAACAAATCTACCAGTTCGCTGCCTTTTCTCAGCTTTTATAATGGTGAATATTAGTATTTCAAAAGTGAGAACATTTTTACAAATAAACATAGAAAACTTGAGTGATTTCAAATAATTTTAGAAATGAAGGAAAACTCGAATGTAGATTAGTGAATCATCATCATCATCATCATCATCATCATCATCATCATCATCATCGTCGTCGTCGTCGTCATTTATCGTACGCTTTCCATGCTAGCATGGGTTGGATGATTTGACTGAGGACTGGCGAACCAGATGGCTGCACCAGATGGCTGCACAATCTGATCTAATTGTGAAAACAGGGTTTTAGTTATCTGAGTAAAATATTCTTATAAATGGAAAAAAGTAGCCTGCAGCTGCTGCAGAGTATTGATCTCACTACCACTCAAATTCTGGCTGAGTCCTCTGTACCTTTGTGCTAAATGACCTCTGAGAACAGAGCTGAATTTTCTGTAGTTGTTACTGACCACTTTTTGCATCTATAAGGATGTGCTAAAAACATGTTTCCACATATATTCTCCTGTATTCAAGATTTTCTTCCTTTCTAAAAAATATTTCAACTCACTTGACACTTCAGTATTTATTTATAAGTGTGCGTGTGTGTTTGTGTGTGTGTGTGTGTGTGCGTGTGTGTGCACGTGTGCATATACTCTTTTACTCTTTTACTTGTTTCAGTTATTTGACAATGGCTATGCTGGAGCACTGCCTTTTAGTCAAGCAAATCGACCCCAGGACTTATTCTTTGTAAGCCTAGTACTTATTCTATCGGTCTCTTTTGCCAAACCACTAAGTTACCAGGACGTAAACACACCAGCATTGGTTGTCAAGCGATGTTGGGGGAGACCAACACAGACACACCAACATATACACACACATACACACATACATATATATACATATATACGACAAGCTTCTTTCAGTTTCCATCTACTAAATCCACTCACAAGGCTTTGGTTGGCCCGAGGCTATAGTAGAAGACTCTTGCCCAAGGTTCCATGCAGTGGGACTGAGCCCGGAAC
Organism: Octopus sinensis; assembly: GCF_006345805.1. Lineage (NCBI taxonomy): Eukaryota > Metazoa > Mollusca > Cephalopoda > Octopoda > Octopodidae > Octopus > Octopus sinensis. Next base: position 62,742,968 of record NC_043008.1, read on the forward strand.
CATGTGGTTAGTAAGTAAGCTACTTACCACACAGCCACTCCTATGCATATGTATATATAAATATATGTGTATGCAGGAGTCTTTGTGATTGTTTCCCTACCATTTTTTAACTACTTTCAGTTTGTTCAATGTTAGCATAACTTAATGTTTCACCAAAGGAAACTGATAGCACAAGCAACAGACTTAAAAGAGAAAATGTGTTGAATTTGTTTGACTAAATTCTTCAAGTCAGTGCCCCAGCATGGCAGCAGTTCAATGACTGAAATAAATAAAAGAATACATGAATAAGAATATCCAGAATATCTCAACTGAGAACGGAATCCTTATAAAAGAAGAACTGTACTGATAATGATTTTAAATTGATAATTATAATAAAAAAGATGTTGTCACACATGTAACAAAACTCCAAGACAATGAACATACTAATACACAGCCTACAAAAATTGGTACTACAAGGCATTAGTTGTGTTCTGTTCATTTCTAGCAATATATTAAAACTAATCCTTGTTTCACTGTGAAATTTCAGTAATAGTACAACAAAGAATAATGTGTGATTTCTTTAATTTCTATGTTGACAGGAATTCATTTTAATTGTAAGTAATTATGCTATGAATTATTATACAAATTAACACTGAAAGAGAAATGTGTTTACATATAAGACATTATCATTCTCATCGTCATCATCCTCCTCATCATCATTGTTTAATATCTGCTTTCCATGCTGGCATGGGTTAGACGGCTTGACTGAGGGCTGGTGAGCCAGAAAGCTGCATCTAGGCTCCAATCCGATCTTGCAAGGTTTTTACAGCTGGACACCCTTCCTAATGCCAACCACTCCAAGTGTGTCAGGTGGTACTGGCATCGGCCATGCTTGAATGGTGCTTTTTACATGCCACTGGTACAGAGGCCAGTCAGGCGGCACTGGCAGCGACCATGCATATGATAGATATTAGTAAAATAGAAATATTTTACGCTGTTAAATAATACTTAATAAAAGAAACAAATGTATCATTCAAAGATGTGATCTTCAAGCTCTGAAATGTGTCCACTTCCAGTGTAAAAATTGTGATTTGAATTATCTATTTAATTTGAACATGACTCTCCTACATTTTTTCATCATCATCATAAATATCATTGCCATACTCATCAATGGCATTGGTAATTATGAGCATCTTATGGCGGTTTCGATTTGTGTCAAAATAATTTTAAACTTTGGCACAAGGCTAGTCATTTTAACAAGTAGTGTTAGTCAATGAAATCAACCCTGGTACTTGACTGCTACTTATTTTATCAACCACAACCCCAGAATGAAGGAAGTCAAATGAATTGCTGCAGGATTTGAACTTAAAACATATAGAGCTAGAAATACCACGAAACATTTTATTTGATGTTCTAATAATTCTGTCAGTCCTAAATCTTGTTCAGTCACTTAAATTTTAACCTATGGCTTGCTAAAATTGATCGAAAGATCTCAATGATTTTTATTTTGAGTAATTTTTATAGTATAGTGCAATATAATTGTAGTATCGAACAATACAATTACAGTATAGAACAATTAAATTCGTGGCTCATTTAACCCTTTCATTGACATACTTCTGTCGAAATATGAACTGCCTTTGTTAATTTAAAAAATAATGAAGAATTTAGTAAACTAACTTTGTCTTAATTAAATTGATGTTTGAAGCATTAATTAACATGAAATTTTAATAGAAGGTTTAACCTTTTACTATTCAGATTTTTTTGTCACATGTAAAACTAATTTTTCACATGGGTTTGAATTAGGCATTATCTCATAATTTTGAGAGGTCAATGATGTGGTTGTTGAATTTTTAGAATGACATTGTTGGGTAGGTGTGAAAGATCAGACTTAGCTAGTTTGAACATAAGACAGATAACATATTCGAGCTGGATATGGACAGTTTCACCCTTTAGCATTCAGATAACTCTGTCAAATGTAAAGCCTGTTTAATCACATTGTTTTAAATTAATTGTACAGCATCTTGTAACTGAGATTTTGACGATGTCCCTGTTTATTTTTAGAATGACTTTGTAGGGTAGGTGTGAGAAGTCAGAGCTGGCTGGTTTGAGCATAAAACAGGAAGACAAATTTGGCCTAATATCGCTGGTTTAACCCTTTAGCGTTCAAATTAATATGTCATAAGTAATCCTTATTCATTTACATTTTATAAAATTAATCTAGTATTATCTTGTAGCTTCAAGATTTGAAAGACGTAATTGTTTATTTTTAGAATTACATTGCAGGGTAGGTGTGAGATACTGGTTCTGGCCAGTTTGAACATAAAATGAGTAGAATATTCGGGCCGGATATAGCCGGTTTAAACACTAAAGTGTTAAACACTAAAGGAACACATATGCCATTGAAACTGGGAAACCGGGCCCATGAGCCTGGCTAGGCTTTAAAAGGTTGCAGTTAATTTATCTTTTACATAATACTACTTGAATGACCTATACAAATTGTTCTCAGTTAATAATCATGCTAAAGGGTTAAATTCAGATCATTTTAAAGAAACAGGTTTATATAACAGAACCAAGACTGGTTTGAGAATGATTGGTACTGTAAAGGTTAAAATTTTAAAAAAAAGCAAAAGTGAAGAAAATATGCAGTCTGTAATTTTGCTAACAATAATCATTTCTGTATTTGACACTTAGAGTTGTATATTATTGAGAGGAGAATTGATTCTTGGTAAACAACTCAGATAGATTTGGTTTAGTAAACAAAACAGTTTTGTTCAGGAATAAAATGCAATACTTTTAGGAAATATTTTAGTTCAAACTTCCAAATGTTTATTTTTCCAATTTGTTAGTGTATTTATAGTTTATTGTTTCTGGCAATGAAACACTTCTGAGTTAGAATGCATGGCAATGTTTTATTTATATCAACCAATGTTTTACAAATAGCATCAATTGAAGATTTACATACATATGTTTCTATTTAGCTTCTGGTTAAGATCAATGAATCATTTTGCGACAAAACTGTTATAACATAATGTTCTAAAATATCAAACATTACCAAAAATAAATAAATAAAAGAAAGAATAAATAAATAAATAAAAATAATGCCACAGCAAAATATATATGGGAAATTGCAACCTTCACAATCAGTACTGGTTAGATTCAAAATTATTTGTATGATATTTCACCAATATGTACAATAATTAAGATTTCATGTTAGCAACAACTGTTTTTTCTTTTTTTGGTGTTTGCTCTCATTTCACTTATTATGGTTATATAGACCTTTGTTATTACCATTCCATCTTGTTGATATCGTCTTCAATGTGTGTACCTATTACCTATTTCTTTATTACCCACAAGAGGCTAAACATAGAGGGGACAAACAAGGATAGACATAGGTATTAAGTCGATTATATCGACCCCAGTGCATAACTGGTACTTAATTTATCGACCCCGAAAGGATGAAAGGCAAAGTCGACCTCGGCGGAATTCGAACTCAGAACATAGCGGCAGACGAAATACCACCAAGCATTTCGCCCAGCGTGCTAACGATTCTGCCAGCTTGCCGCCTTAGGTGTGTACCTATTACCTATTTCAACACTGAGTATTCCAATCACTCCACTGTTTGCACACAGTTGAGAGGGACTTCAATGTTGTCAAGAACATGACATTTTTCTAGTGGTGGCAGCATGGCAGCATTTAAAATGGTACCCAGTAAACTTTGTGAAGTGGTTGGAGTTAGGATAACCCAAAATGTTGTAGTAGGACAAACCAAAATGAAACGCAAATAATGTGAGACCCCCCCACACACACACATACACAAACAGCCTAGGTGTGCATATTTTGACTCTACATGCCATATGTATTTATTGCCTACAGGGAGCTAAATACAGAGAGGAAAAGAGGGATTAAGTCGATTACATTGACCCAAGTACATAACTGGTACGTATTTAATTGACCCCAAAAGGAGGAAAGGCAAATTTGACCTCAGCAGAATTTGGACTCAGAATGGGACGGCAGACGAAATACCTATTTCTTTATTACCCACAAGGGGCTAAACATAGAGGGGACAAACAAGGACAGACATAGGTATTAAGTCGATTATATCGACCCCAGTGCATAACTGGTACTTAATTTATCGACCCCGAAAGGATGAAAGGCAAAGTCGACCTCGGCGGAATTCGAACTCAGAACATAGCGGCAGACGAAATACCACCAAGCATTTCGCCCAGCGTGCTAACGATTCTGCCAGCTTGCCGCCTTAGGTGTGTACCTATTACCTATTTCAACACTGAGTATTCCAATCACTCCACTGTTTGCACACAGTTGGGAGGGACTTCAATGTTGTCAAGAACATGACATTTTTCTAGTGGTGGCAGCATGGCAGCATTTAAAATGGTACCCAGTAAACTTTGTGAAGTGGTTGGAGTTAGGATAACCCAAAATGTTGTAGTAGGACAAACCAAAATGAAACGCAAATAATGTGAGACCCCCCACACACACACACATACACAAACAGCCTAGGTGTGCATATTTTGACTCTACATGCCATATGTATTTATTGCCTACAGGGAGCTAAATACAGAGAGGAAAAGAGGGATTAAGTCGATTACATTGACCCAAGTACATAACTG
>NC_043008.1:62752574-62755074 GCF_006345805.1 Octopus sinensis
CAATTTTGGACAACTTGCGCCACAAGGTTTCGGAGGAGGTAGAGTTAGTTGAAGGCTACCAAGCCTGCCACACACAGACAACTTCAGCTTTATATATATAGATTTATCTATTTATCTATTTATTCCATTTTGTTCTTTCCTTTAGAATTGAATATTTAATTAATTTTATGTACCTGTTTGATACTTATTTTTCTTTATTGCTAATATATTTTCATTTCTAAGTATGGATATACGTCTGCTGTTTATTCCTAAACATTTTTTTTCAGTGGCTTGAGAAACAATATGGTTTTGTCTGAAATGTTTTTGATTTCAGCTGATACAAAATTCATTGTATGTTACACACTGAACTACTAAAGAAGCATCTGTGAAGTCACACAACCTCCTGTGGAGGCACATGGCCTAGTGGTTAGAGCAGCGGACTTGCAGCCAAGGGATCGTGCGTTTGAATTTCAGACCGGGCAATGTGTGTGTTTATGAGCAAAACACCTAAGCTCCACGCGGCTCCGGCAGAAGGTAATGACGAACTTCTGCTGACTCTTTCACCACAACATTCTCTCACTCTTTCCTCCTGCATCTTGCAGCTCACCAGCGACGGACCGGCGTCCATTCCAGGTGGGGAACCTATATGCCAAGGAAACCAGGAGACCGAGAAGGAACAAACAAACAACAACACAACCTCCTGGAAATAGCTAACAAATCTCTCTCATATCAGACCCAACAAGACACTTTTAAAAAGAAGTCATATTGTGTAATATTGCCTTGAGAAAGACATCATCTAAAAAATTAATACATGATGGTTATGGATGGCTGGAATGCCTTAATCAATTTGCTTGATCAGAGATGACTTAGGTTATACAATGATAACATGTAATGTTTGCTTATTTTTGAAATTTTCTTGAGAAATATTTACATTTCTGCATATTTCTTTTTCCTGCATATCATTCAGTTATTAATTGGTTCTCTATGTATGATTGGTCTCCATGTCTATCATAAATCTGAGAAAGACATATGTATGTAAATATACACACACATACATATATTCCTATACATATATATATATATATATATATATATAGATATGTATATATGCAATGTGTGTGTGTAAATATATATAATATACATACGTTTAAGATATATGAATTTATGTATATACATATATGTGTGTGTGTGTATATATATATATATATATATATATATGTGTGTGTGTGTGTATATATATATATATTTATTTATACAAACTTTCGTTTTTGGATTTAGTTTGCAAAATTCTTTATGTGAGTTCATGTGTTGAAGCATATCCTGTTGTGTCTGGGAAGAGTCATTTTATTTTGGTGACTTATAATGTAACACACTCACCGATAAAATTTTCACTTATTTCTTATTTTTATTTTCTTAAAATTTTCGTTGCGTCTTGCAACCTTTTCAAAAGTCTTGACTCCGACCGTTATTTACAATGCATTCCTTTTTGTTTATTTGTGCGCATGTGTGTGGGTCAGTGTGTGTGTGTGAGTGTGCTTATGCATGCAGGCATGTATGTATGTATTTATGTATGTATGCATGTGTGTGTATGTATACATGTGTGTGTATACATATGTATATATGTATGTATGTGTGTGCATTGTATGTATATATTCTGCATATTCATGTGCTTGCGTGTCCGTGTTTATGTTTTTTATGTAAGTGTGCGTGCGTGTGTGTGTGTTTGTGTATGTATGCACCTCTTTCTCCTTGAGTTTGCATGTCTGAGTGTGTGTGTGTGATATGCAACTACATACCATGTTTCTATGTATAGATGTGCATCTATACATATGTGTGGACACGTGTCTCCGTATGTGTCCTTGTGTGGAGTAAAGTGTGTGTGTATATATGGTCATGTGTTTCAATTTCCATTTGCGTATGTGTGCTCGTCTGTTCATATAACCTCTGTACCAATCCGTCTGTATGTTGATCTGTTTATTTTCATATCCATATGCTTACATACATGGGCATATGCACATATATACATACACCCCCTTACACACACATATACATCTATCTACATAACAGCCAACTAACTATACTACTCTACCTATGTAAACCAAGGGTATGGGGGTATGATATCTACTATGTATATTTCCTATTTAATGTATTTTATATAATCTGCTATTCTCTTATTCTATTACTTTGGAGTGCTTACAGCAGAGTTTCATTGATACAGAGAAATTTTTATTGACACATCTTTAAATAATATATATATATAAATATATACATATGTGTGTGTGTGTATGTATATACCTATATGTGTATATAAATATATATGTATATATATATATGCAGGTGTATGTATATATTTGTATATCTATTTATCTATATCTATCTATCTATCTATCTATCTATCTATCTATCTATCTATCTATCTATCTATCTATATATATATATATATATATATATAGGTATATGATATATATACTTATGTATATAAATTTGCTTCTAATTAACTCAATGACTTCTGCTTTTTTCT
>NC_043008.1:62760074-62812574 GCF_006345805.1 Octopus sinensis
TACACACTAACACAAACATGCATACATAAATGTACACGCACACACAAACATATATGTATGTACGTACTTATACATGCAGACATATCCACACATGCACGCACACACATATATATGTGTATATATGTACGCAACATCATCTTCATATACATATAGTTGCTTACATGCTTACATGTAGCATAATACATATATATTTATATGTATAAGTATACATATATATATATACATACATATCTATATATATACACATATATATATATACATATTACTGACATACATTTGCACTGCTGCATATACACATATATGCGTGTATGTGTGAGTGCAAACATATATCTCTATATTTATATACATATATTTGTACATATGTCTGAATATAAATACGTAAATTTATAGGTATGTCTGTATATATATATACATATATTTATACACATAAAATCTCTCATTTAATAAATCCAAACCATTGCTTGATAAATTCAATTGTAGCTGCTTATTCCTAAAGTGTCAACAAGTGACAGCAAACAAATGAAGTGTTTGTTTTTTGCTCTTAAATACTGACAGGTAGGCTCCAGCAACCTCAGCCATGTCACGTGGTACTCTCCATCATCCAAAAATAGATCGATAAATATGTAGTAGCTGGGGTGGGGGTACTGGAGTCTATCACACTATACTGTCATTCAAGCGAAAATGTAGGCTCCAGGACACCTTGTTAAAATCACACACCCTTCTCATTGATTGGATGATGGAGTGTATCACCTGACAGTTGGTGAGTTGTGTCAGTATTTAGGGGGGGTGGAGATACATGTCATTCATCATTTGCACAGTGAAGCAGACACACACACAAGTTGTACACAATGTTCAAAATGGAAAGAGAGGGGTGGGACAAATGCATGGCAGATAAGATTCATTTGTTAAGATGTTACAAATCTAAGCCATACAATGATGATGCTGTTGTTGCTGCTGTTGCTGTTGCTGTTGATCGAATGGTCTTTGTCCCAGAGCTCGCAAGATGGGTGAAGTCTGAGACGTGGTCCTTTGCTATTCGTAAGACCCACAGAAGAGAAAGCAGGTCAACCCCTGACACCGAGAGCATCGACGGATGGATGAATGCGCATCCAGGCTCAGCGGTTGCGTAGGAAGTCGGGGACAAGAAACCGGAAGATAGAGTGAGAGAAAGTTGGAGCGAAAGAGTACAACAGGGGTTGCCACCACCCTCTGCCGGAGCCTCGTGGAGCTTTAGGTGTTTTTGCTCAATAGACACACACAACGCCCAGTCTGGAAATCGAAACCGCGATCTTCCGACCACAAGTCCGCTGCCCTAACCACTGGGCCATTGCGCCTCCTGCTGTTGTTGCTCCAGAAATCATCACTGAAGAAGAAAAACTAGATGAGATCATTCATGACATCTGGCAATCTAAGAAGGAAATTGAAGGAGATGAAGATGACAATTCCGATTTTGATGTTGATGAAAAAATTCCAGAGCCTCCAACGTCAGCTGAAATGAGACACTATCTCACTCGCTTAGAAAGTGGCCTTGAATGGTTTGATTTCAGTGACATGAATCCTTTGAGAACTCTTAAGGAAAATATCAGATCAGAGATGCGAACAAAGCATCCAGCAAAGCAAGCAACACTCAACAAATTTTTCATTCAATGACATTGTTTATAATGTTTTTTATTCATTTATTCACATAGGTATGTATCTTAATAAATAAACATGTTAATTCAATCAGCTAATTTTGTTCCCTCAGTTAATGAATTCCTCATTTAATAAATCCAAAATAGGTGGTCCCAAGAAGGATTTATATATACAAACACACACACATACACACAGACACACACACACAAACACACACATACACACTCACATATATAAATTATACCATTTATTCTTTTGAATAATATCAGTGAAATCTTTGAAACATGTCGAAAGTAAAAGTATTTGATTTATACCTGCGTTAAACTCCATTTGTTTATATATATATATGTGTGTGTGTGTGTGTGTGTGTGTGTGTGTGTGTGTGTATGTATGTATAAATCAATTTATCTGTTGTTGCACTTTTCATTTTGCTCATAGATATTTTATTTATATATATTATACAAAATATTTCATGTAAACCCGAAGTTTCTAACTTTAAAAACAAGGAGTTACAGCCTTTTTACTTGTGTGATTTTTTGCTACCCTGGTAACTATTTATCTATTTTTCCGTGTTAATTGTTAACAAGGGAAAAATACACACATCTATATATATATATATATATGCATGTATATAAACAGATATATATATATATATATATATATATATATATATATTATATATATATATAATATATATATATATGATGGGCTTCTTTTAGTTTCCATATTCTAAATCCATTCACAACGCTTTGATTGGCCTGAGGCTATAGTAGAAGATAGTTGCCTTAGGTGGCACAGTGGGACTGAACTCAAATCCATGTGTTTGGGAAGTAAGCTTCTTACCACACAAAGATGCCTGCAACTATATCTATATTTGATATTTCTACATCTCAAATCATATGGTCTGGTTTTTATTGTCATAATATTTTGTTCCCCGGCATAGCAGTGGCTGTGTGGTAAGTTGATTGCTTACCAACCACATGGTTCCGGGTTCAGTTCCACTGCGTGGCACCTTGGGCAAGTGTCTTCTGCTATATCCTCAGGCCGACCAAATCCTTGTGAGTGAATTTGGTAGACGGAAACTGAAAGAAGCCCGTCGTATATATGTATGTATGTGTGTGTGTGTGTGTTTGTGTGTCTGTGTTTGTCCCCACAACATCGCTTGACAACAAATGCTGGTGTGTTTACATTCATGTAACTTAGCAGTTCGGCAAAAGAGTCCGATAAAATAAGTACTAGGCTTATGAAAGAACAAGTACTGGGCTCGATTTGCTTGACAAAAGGCAATGCCACAGTCAAATAACTGAAACAAGTAAAAGATTAAAAGAGTAAAAGAGTAATCCCACAAAAAGTTTATCTGTAATCAAAATAGACTTGAGGGTCTACAGAAGATAATGATATCATTTCATGTACATGATTTGATATCTCAATAAGTTTTTAATATCAAATGATAACAAGAAAGTACGTTTTCTTTTTCTATTGGTCACAACATTTTGAAGACACGCATATCCAATAATAATAAACATTTCATTTTGATGCTTTAATACAACAGAAGCTCACACTTGCATACATATCAAGCTAAATTCATATAACAATTGTGTACATGGACACAATATTATACTGGCTTCATTGTGTAATAACTGCATAAACTTATAAACATTTACATGTATTTTAATTAAAATATTTATTCTGCTGCTGGTATTTTATATGCATGAATAAGACTGCAGAATTCATCTGTTGTTGCAATTTTCATTTTGCTCATAGATATTTTATTTATTTATATATCTTTTTCTCGTAGTCGGAAAATATTGAAATTGAATTATTAGTTCTTTCACAATCCTTTATCGATCCACATTTTGCTTGCATTTCATAATCAGAATTATGATGAAAATACATATGAGAAATGTTATTTCAGGATTTAAGATTATTTATTAACAAAATGTGACGAATTCTATGTATGGTATGGATAAGATAGAAATCCTTAGAAGTTTATTGCTCCATGTTTCATATAAGTTTCTTTGACATATCTATTATATTTTGACAATGTCATCATCTTCACCACCACCAACACCATCCCCACCACTACCAACACCCTCCGAGTCGGCGTCATCATCATCATCATTATCATCCCTATCACCACCACCACCACCTCTGGCAGAAACATTAGCATGCCGGGCGAAATGCTTAGCGCTATTTTGTCTGTCGTTACGTTCTGAGTTCAAATTCCACCGAGGTCGACTTTGTCTTTCATCCGTTCAGGGTTGATAAATTAAGTACCAGTTATGCACTGGGGTCGATGTAATCGACTTAATTCCTTTGTCAGTCCTTGTTTGTTCCCTCTATATTTAGCCCCCTGTGGGCAATAAAGAAATAAGAAGATCAAAAGCACTCATGACTGAATGCTTGTCATAAACTGAAAGAACAGTTGAGAGTTGATGCGGTCCATTTTCTGAAGGTTATCACAGTTATCACTGGTGACGAAAGCTGGTGCTATGCAAGTCTTAGATGGTAGAAGTGGTGAAAAAAGAAATGATGGAGACATTAAAAAGCACTATTTTGCAAGAGTTCCGGGATTGCTTTGAATACTGGAAAACATGTATTGACCGATGCATTGCTTCAAATGGAGAATAATTCAAAAGTAATAAAAGTAAATAAGATATTGCAAAATTCTGGTTTCTTTTGGATACCTTCTCATACTCTGGGTGCTACTCAGTGAGACTGAACCCCAAAGCATATGGCTGGAAAATCAAATATTTCATACATACATTACATGAATCAAAGGCATCAACAATACAGAATGGATGGATATATTGCCAAAGATACATAGGAAAGCAGAATGTACATATATCACACTTAACCAAGAAGCTCTACAATTTAATCAAAAGTCACAGTTTTACACTTCCTGGAAAGTTTGGATATCTAAACATGGTAGTAGTTCTTAATATGGGAATATATATTTAGTAATTGATGCAGAATTTTATGGAGAGAATCAGATTATTAAGGATTAGAAATTGAAAGATAAATGAAACTGACAATTTCCTGTGAAATTCAAGTATCTCCACTTAATTCTCAACATAGCAGCTAAAATGCTGGAAAATATGGTGTCTCATTCATGGTTACCAATAATTAAAAGACTACCCATCTTCTTTAACAGTTCTGCATATTCTTTTGTGAGTTGTTGGAGCTGTATTAATGCCACCATTTTTTTTTTAGAGGAGTTAATATTTACATAAACTTCCTCAAAAATATTGCAAATATTAAATGGAACTATTTCTTTTTTATCCTTGTTCCTTTGTTGTAGATAACATGTAGAAATTTTATAAAAGGTTTAGATTTTCCTTCTATATTGGTTTTCTATAAGGAATGTAAAATGGTCAGAATGATTGTCAATAAATTTTAACACTTTATTAATGAGATGCAGCACGGAATTTTGTTAGTGAACAAGTTGCGGTCTCAAAGCGACGAAAATATTTTGGCAAATTAAATTTAAATGTTGAAGTGAATCTAACGGTTTTTGTGTGTTTCTTAAATGGCTTATAAACAACTTCCATGCTACAATTGTTTTTGTTCCAGCACGCAATCTCAGATCAGATCGCTTGCTATGCAAGTACATTTCCGTAACACTTCATTAATGTTTCCTAAATAATATTCTGAAATTTGTATACATCTTTTTTTTTTCTTTTTTTCGTTATAACTTCTGGTGATTTAGCTTACATTTTCGTTCAATAATTTCTTTTCCACTCTAGGTACAAGGCCCAAAATTTTTAGAGAGAGGACCAGTCGATTAGATCAATCCCAGTCTGCAACTGGTACTTAATTTATCGACCCCGAAAGGATGAAACGCAAAGTCGACCTCAGCGGAATTTGAACTCAGAACGCAAAGACAGACGAAATACCGCTAAGCATTTCACCCGGTGTGCTAACGTTTCTACCAGCTCACCACCTTTACATTCTCTAATCTATCAAACACAATTTACTACTTAAATATACAAAGACCAACTGCAGGTAGTAAGTTATGAAACTCTTACATTCTCTCAATTTTCTGTGATTCAGACCAACACATGGTCCCAGCAGACAAAATGAAAAAGACGTTGCCCTGAATGATGATGATGGAGATGCACTGGAACAGCCACTCTGATTCACAGGACTTGCATTTGCAGATAGCCATCTCCACTCCAATAACAGTGAGCAGCAACATGGTCTGGGGTCCAAGCATACTGAAGGTCTGCACTGCACCAGGTTCAGCCATAAACCTCTCAGAGAATGAGTGATACTTGATTTATTCTTTTACTCATTTTAATCATTTGACTGTGGCCATGCTGGAGAACCACCTTTAGTCGAGCAAATCGACCCCAGGACTTATTCTTTGTAAGCCTAGTACTTATTCTAGCAGTCTCTTTTGCCAAACCGCTAACCAGCATCGGTTGTTAAGCAATGCTAGGGGGACAAACACAGACACACAAACATACATACACATATATACATATATACGATGGGCTTCTTTCAGTTTCCGTCTACCAAATCCACTCACAAGGCTTTGGTTGGCCCAAGGCTATATTAGAAGACACTTGCCCAAGATGCCACGCAGTGGGACAGAACTCGGAACCATGTGGTTGGTAAGCAAGCTACTTACCACACAGTCACTCCTGCGCCTATATTTATGTTGAAATTGTAACCAATATGGTTGTAGTTAATGGAATAATTGATTTTCTTATATTAGTATCAGGTAGACTGTCGCAGACTTTCAAGATACCAAGAAGTTATGTGTAGAGAATGAACTACTAAATAACTGTGTTGAAATAGAAGCTGATTATAGAGTATACTGTTTAAGCGCATCATCCAGACATAGAGGTTTTGTGATGCATAGCTAACAGTTTAGCTGGTTAATTAGTTTTATAAGGCAGTAACTGCTTTTTTGGATAATTAGTTAATTAGTTAGTTAACAGTTTAGTTGGTTAATTACATTGTTGAGGAAATAAAGCTCTCGGACATGTGGCAAATGAAGAATTTGCAAGAAGATGGAGTAGAAGTAAGAATCGCAGATAATTGTCTTGGATATTAGTGTTGCTTACAGAGCCCTTTATGTTGAGCAGAAGAGAAATAATGCTTTTCTTGTAATTAGGTAATCAAGGGGTGAGATTTTCTAGATGTAGAGGAACAAACATTTTCTCAGTATGTTGAATGTTAATACATCATGCCATCCTCTCTGTTCTGTAGGTTGTTCACCAAATATTTATTCTTAATATTATTTAAAAGCAATTTTAGATGAATTTTTAATTAGTATGTACTCTTATGCTACTGATTATATCTATTCCAATCAGACATTAGGTATTGGTTTATCTTTACTTTCAGAAATTTTTGTTCATTTTCATGTTGCAGTATTCAATTTTTCTATAGGGATTAAACTAAATTATTTTTCTCGTTTTACTATAATGAATGTCATATATACATACATACATACATACATACATACATACATACATGTATACATGCATATATGCATACATACATACATACATACATGCATACATGCATACATACATGCATGCATACATGCATACATACACACATACATACATACTTACATACATACATACATACATACATACATACATACATACATACATACATACATACATACATACTTACATACATACATACATACATACATAATACATACTTACATACATACATACATACATTCATACATACATACATACATACACATACATACATGGAAATTAGCTGCCCTGCGGATGTTAACACAAAGCTGAAGATCAGTGAAAAAGATAACACTTATGCTGAACTATTGAGAAATCTACAGTTACTCTATCCAGATTACAAGTTCCAGTTTATACCTGTAATTATTGGGGCCCTGGGATATGTAACGCACTGCCTAAATATCAATTTTGAGAAATCAATGTATGTATGCATGTATGTGTATATATGAATGTGTGTATGTATCCTGGTCTTTCAGGTGGGTGGGGGGAGGGCACACTATAGTTTCATATGCAGTGATGTATGCTGTGTATTATAGTAGTCTTGACACATTGCCTTCCCTTCATTAACCAGCAGTCGGTCCTATTTCTGAACTCTCATAGATTCTCTTGAACTCTCATAAATTTAGCTGCTGACCATAAAACAGAGATGGGCAAAGTGGACTTGGTTATAGTGCAACAATTGCTCTCTACACTTACTGTTGTTGAGTGTATCTCAATATAATTCTTAGGCTGCTGTAGTTATTTATGTTGGAAATATTTCTATAAGTATGCATTTCTTATTCCATCTGGGCTGAATTAGAGGCTTCATGTTTTTAGGCCATTATTGTTGTAATAGTGCCTTAAAGGGTTTTGCAAGCTGGCAGAAACGTAAGCGCGGCGGGCGAAATGCTTAGCGGTATTTCATCTGTCGTTACGTTCTGAGTTCAAATTCTGCTGAGGTCGACTTTGCCTTTCATCCATTTGGGGTCGATAAATAAAGTACCAGTTTCACACTGGGGTCGATGTAATCGACTTAATCCCTTTGTCTGTCTTGTTTGTCCCCTCTGCGTTTAGCCCTTTGTGGGTAGTAAAGAAATATATTTGTTTGTATATTTGAAGATAGACTTCCACACACTGAAAATGGATGTGAGACTTGCGACTTACTATATCAATAAGCTGTGCCCGTTGCATGCACAGTATGGCTTTCATGTTTGTAACATTTTGGTTTGTATAAAAACTGTCATAACATCTTGTAAACGTCTTGTATTTTCTGTAGTTTACTATCGTTTTTTGTGGTTAAGAACAGTTCATGATAAATCTAATATGTTGTTTGTATACCATGGTCATTTTATTTTGTTAACTAAATATGACATCTGTTTTTACTCAAAGTAGGTTTGTGCAATGTTTTTGCTTACTTTGTTGTCATCTATGTGAGCTGTGAAAATTGTTGAGGAGTTGTTTTGTCCTCTTTTGTATATGTTGAAGTCAAAGAATGATTACATTTCTCAACAACTGGGGTTGCTGATTGCGAGGGACACAGTGAAGTTTGTATTTGTTATCTATGGCCACAAATAAGGAACCAAAATGGGGTTTCTCTGAAGGTTTTTATAGTTGGTCATGTTTGGGAATCGAGCAGAAAAGTGTAATAACTGTTGCATTTGATAAGGCCTTATGGAGGAGGAGCCACAAAACTATAATCCAACTTTCCAGAGAGGAATGTTCGGAGGTGAAAATGAATTGATGGATGAACATTGTAAGCTGGTAATGGAGCCAAATTCTAGATGGTTTAAATAAAGGTAGAGTTGTAGGTATACAGTGAAAAAACTGGGTAATTGGACAGAACCTTGGCAATTCCATTTTATGAAAATGCATGTTCTGAAAGTAATGTTGATGGCATTATAAAAGCTTGGTGGCCTGATTGATGGTTTTCTGGTCAGCATATTACGTAGTTTCAAAATATGTGTTTGTGTATTTTTGTATGAACGGAGAGCAGGAAATGAATTGGGAAGCTTTGAGATGCATTTTATTGTTGAAACTATTATGTATTTTCTTTGTTATATTCGTGAGTAGTGTGGTGGTTGTGTGTAATGGTCTGAATTTATATTGTTATCTACAAAATAGAGGGATGTATGAGCTGAAACCTATATGTGGTTGCTTAATGTATATGAATTTGCAGCTAAATTCTCCTTAAATATTACCCTACTGTCTTGAATTAGTAATGAACTTCTTGGATTTAATAGGTTCTTTTTTATCAGTAATTTATAAAAATGAATTCTTGATATGATTAACCTATGTATGTATTATAATTAATTTCTTGTAAAAGTCAATCAATGAATATTTTTAGTAAGGTTTTAATGCCCTACTTATCTTCAATATGCTTTTCACATTTTGGTGTCCGTGTTGGTGACACGCAAAAGCACCAACAGATCATGGCCGTTTGCCAGCCTCCCCTGGCCCCTGTGCTGGTGGCACGTAAAAAGCACCCACTACACTCATGGAGTGGTTGGCATTAGGAAAAGCATCCAGCTGTAGAAACACTGCCAGATCAGACTGGAGCCTGGTGCAGCCTCCTGGTTTCCCAGACCCTGGTCGAACCGTCCAACTCATGCTAGCATGGAAAATGAACGTTACACGATGATGATGATAATGATGATGATGATGATGAGAAATATGTTAAGCATGTTTGCAGTAAAAACAACACTATTCTACCCTGAGATTATGCTTAGCTACTTTATAACAACTAGGATGATATGATAGTATATCGGTCGGTCTAATTGGTATTAGGAAATGAGATAATGCTACTGAAATGTAAGACATGCAGAATAAAATTATAAAGTTCTTGTGAATATAGGTCATAATACATCTCTTTCTTTGATGGTTTTAGGCAATTAGCGATATCGTCTATCCTTGAAACCTTGAAAGAATTGATTTACTTTCTACAAAGAATGATTTTGTCTGCTTCGCTTCTTCTTTCCTCTTTCTTTTCATCCTTTTCTTTCTTTTTTTTACTTATTTGCTTTTAAGTATAAACACATTTTAGGAAATATGTATAGACATTACCTAAGCATTATTTTAACCTACTATGTGTATTTTGTATTTTGCTGTGGGCATTATATTTAACATGGGTGTCGTTTTCAATTTATCAGTTTAAAACAAATCCTACTGTTTCTTTTGTACCGTTTCTTTGGGGCAAAATCAACAGAATTATGACATTGAAACAGAATATTCCATTGGTAATATGAAATACATCAATTTTTGCTGGAACTGGTAGAACATAAAATACAATTCCCCTGTTTCTATAAATTTTTACTTTAGGCCATACATGACCTTCAAACTATAAACGAGTCTTTCTTCTTGTCATAATGCTACTGTTATTACTAATTCTTTGCTTCTGTTACCATTCCTAATGTTTACTTTTATTATTGACTTAGTGCTTGTTGTTAAGGTTAATCAATAAATGAATCATCTTGAAGATGATTAACATTGTATAAAGGGATTCATGTGTGAAAAGAAGCCTACCAGGCATTTCAAATTTAAAACGTAACTTGATTTTTCAAAATTCATATAAATCAAAAACAAATTTGTTAACGACAATAGTTAAAACAATTGCGAGTAATGTTTTCCTAAGGAAATGATGTTTAACAGAATTAAAATAAACATTGATAAAATACATTGGCATCAAGCTAATTGTGATAATATAAAATAGTTAAAATAAAGATTCTAATGTTAAAGTTACAGCAATATTTAGCCTCAATTAAAATTAATAATTTTTACACAAACAGGAAGAATTTAAGGTTTCAAACTTAATGCAATGATGAGGCAACAGTATTCTGTGACTGACAAAGCAGCATCGTTCTGTGATAGTATGTTCAAATCAAGTTACATTGTCTATTGCACCTAAGAGCAAGACGTTATTAATTCTGCTTGTTCCAGTTTACTTGGCAGTCATAAAACTGGATCCACTCCTACTGCATTGTTTTGTAGAGTGGTAGGAAGGGCCACAAGCTCTAAAAACAATTTCATAACCTCCTACCAGAAAAGCAAAAAAAAAAAAAAATCAATCAAAACTATGCAAGCCTGGCAAATTGGATATAAAACAATATAATAGGAAGCAGAGATGTACCATGCTTGGAGACACAGAGTTGTGATGCTAAGTGATATTTGATATAATGGTAGCACATAATAGAAAAACTCCCGCCTCTGTTTCTCAACTCATTTTAACGATAATAACCTACATTCACACGTACAGATACCTATATCTTTATTCTGAGTTCTAATATATGCAAAATATTACAAAAGAATCAAACAATTATTATTTTCTTCTCTAGGCACAAGGCTCGAAATTTTGGGGAGGGAGCCAGTCAATTAGATCAACCCCAGTATGCAACTGGTACTTAGGAATTACAACCGTGTTTCATGGTCTGCTACCACAACAGCTCCTTTATAGGATCCAGTTAGCTCAAGACATCATCAGGAGGAACCACATCTGGTTTCGGCCCCTACTCCTCTACCGTTTTGACGTGGCGGGGCCCCCCTTTTCAGAGGTCTCTTCAGCTCTGGTGTTGGGTGCATGTCTTCTTCCTTCTTCTTTCTTCTGTTCCCTGGCCTCTTTGATGTATCGTCAGCGAGTGTCAGCTGGTGACTGACTAACTCGTCAAATTTTTCCTTTTCAATACCTGCCACTAGGCTCCAGCAGGCAGCCCCAGCAAGTTGTCATGTGACACTGTCTCACCTTAACTGACTTGTGAAGGCATGTAGTTTTAGCCCGCGCATTCTCTAAATGACTGTCACCAGTCAGCCAGCAAAGCTGATACAGTGTCAGCTTGTCTCACCTAATGACGTTATTTCCCGCTGGCATGTTATGACTTTCAAGCCATTTTCAGTCTTCCCGCTTCAGCCATATATAGAAGCTTAATTTATCGACCCCGAAAGGATGATAGGCAAAGTCGACCAAGGTGGAATTTGAACTCAGAACACTAAGATTACATTGTCATTGTAATCACCATCATTGTCATCATAATCACCGTCAGCATCATCATCATCATCATCATCATCATCATCATCATCATCATCATTTTCATAATCATCAGAGAAAATACTGCTAAGCATTTCACCCAGCATGCTAAAATTTCTGCCAGCTCGCTGCCTTGAATCAAACAAATATTACTGCTGACAATCGAAAGTAGAACTGAAATAATTGTTGGATGCCTTTACTACGATCACATTGAAGAAATTAAGCCACAATTTCAGAACTGCACTGCTTTCTTCACTTTACTATGGTGGTGGTGGTGGTATAAGAAGGTACCCCAAACATTTTACACTTAACCATTTAACATTTAAACTGGCCATATCCGGCCCAAATATTCTTTCTGTATTATGTACAAACCAGCTAAATCTGACTTCTCCCACCTGTCTTACAATGTCATTCTAAAAATAAACAATCATGGGCGCAGGAGTGGCTGTGTGGTAAGTAGCTTGTTTACCAACCACGTGGTTCTGGGTTCAGTCCCACTGCGTGGCACCTTGGGCAAGTGTCTTCTACTATAGCCTCGGGCCGACCAAAGCTTTGTGAGTGGATTTGGTAGACGGAAACTGAAAGAAGCCCGTCGTATATATGTATATATATATGTTTGTGTGTGTGTTTGTGTGTCTGTATTTGTCCCCCTAGCATTGCTTGACAACCGATGCTGGTGTGTTTATGTCCCCGTTACTTAATGATTCGGCAAAAAGAGACCGATAGAATAAGTACTGGGCTTACAAAGAATAAGTCCTGGGGTCGAGTTGCTCGATTAAAGGCGGTGCACCAGCATGGCCACAGTCAAATGACTGAAACAAGTAAAAGAGTAAAAGAGTAATCAAATCATAGAAATCTCAAAGCTACAAGATAATGCATGATTAATTTGAAACAATATGAATGAACAAGCATTACATTTGACAGTAAAATTCGAATGCTAATGAGTTAAACTTCTAAATCAACCATTTCCTGTAGATGTCCATTTTCCTTAAACCTGTCCTTTTCGGCACTGCATTTTATTTATCTATTTATTTATTTCTACACAGATGCATACTGTAAATCCTTGAGTGTAGTCCGCTCTTGAGTATAATACGCAGGGGATTTTTAGGGGGCTGTACCTATGAAAAACCTAAACCTTGTGTATAATACACACCCCTTCTCTAACTTGAGTCAAGGAGGTCTATATAACGTCCTTGGTTTCTAAAACTGTATACGGTAACATCCTTTATTATTATTGTATATATAACATAATGCAAACGTGTAGCTTTTTTGTGCATTTTGTTTGCAGAAAATAAAGAAATAACAGTAATAACGTTTAATAAATGTTGCTTACTGCAAGTTATGGATTCTTTTATGACTTCATTGCTTTCAGGCTTAGCTTAAGGTATTTTCGCACCTGACATCAGAAAATACATCTGAATAAACATTGCCAGACAGCAAATAGAGACTTGGACATTGCTTAGAAAATAATTTTCATTTTTAACCTCGTATGTAGTACGCACTAGGGATTTTGACCTTTAACTTTTGGGGAAAAAATGCGGATTATACTCAAGGATTTACGGTAATTATCTTTGCTAGTTTTACTTCTGGGTTCTTATCCAGATTCACTTTCTGCTAATAGAACAGATAATAGTCAATGTTTTTGTTGTTTAGCCCTTGGTAAACCTTGATCGGTAAACCTCTAATTAGAAATATAAAAGCTGTGAATATCTCAAATACTTTGAAGGCATTCTAGTAAAGTGGGATTTACTATAAAGTCTTCTGTTGAAAGACATTAAATTAATGTGGTAAGCCAACAAATTTTTAATTTCCCTTAATGACTAGAACAATCATTTTCTAACTGATTAATTCTGGTAAAAGAAAAAGGCATGCAAAAATAAGCCTGAAATTTTAATTAATGAAAATTAATTATCTATGGAAAGCAGAGTGGAAAGAATTTGGCTGTTAGCAATTTAAGGCACAATTTATCAAGAACTATATCATCAAGTTTGTTCTTCCTTTGTTCAAGAATATATAATTAAATTTGCCAGGTTTTAGTTGTTATTTTTCAGCATCCTTCATTGACGAGACCAAGAAAGGTGGAAATCATGTGATCTGGTGGTCTCAGTGCTGGCAATGGCTGGGATTTATTCCCCTCCCACAAGCGATATAAACACAAGTGCATTTTGCTCCAAAAGCCTATATAAGAGTTTCTCTTGAGCTATCCACTGCAGTATAGCTTGTTCTAACAGTACTTCCATGTTTAAGCAGGATATTATCTCTTGCTCACAAAAATATATGAAAGCTTACAAAAATCCTACACAAGAGGAAACAATTGATGGTCTATCTTAATTGTGTTCTGATTTTTAAGGAAAACCATGTAAGTGAACCTGGAGTACTTATATAGAATTTAGCCATTGCCTGGGTTTGAGTCCATATGAACAAAAAAACACGAACAGAAAAGTGCTCTGACTGTATCAAAAGATGTTGAACTAAAAGATGTAGAATGATGCAATGCAAGACAATATGAAGATGACATTTTTTTCAGTTTTCTTTTCAATGAATCTCAAGTAGCTTTTTAATCCTGTGAAATTGGACTTGCATAGAACACATTGCTGTAAATATACTAGCATTAGGTAGCATGGTGGTGGAGTTATTAGCATGCTGGATGGAATGCTTAGTGGTATTTCACCCATCAATAAGTTCTGAGTTCAAATTTTGCCAAAGTCGATTTTGCCTTTCATCCTTTTGAGGTTGATAAATTAAGTACCAGTGAAACACTTGGGTCGATGTAATCATCTATTTCACTCCACCAAATTTCAGGCTATGTGCCTACTGTAGAAAGGATATTACAGAAAAAGATGACTATTGAAAAGGTTGCAAGATGCAACGAAAATTTTAGGAAAATAAAATTAAAATATAAGTGGAAATTTTACCGGTGAGTGTGTTAATTATAAGGCACAAAAAGAAAATTACTCTCCCCAGACACAACAGAATATGCTTCAACACACAAACTCATATAAAGAATCTTGCAAACCAAATCCAAAAACGAAATCTAACTGTGTTATGGTTATCTCTGCAGATTATCTCTCCATGGTACACAATATTGACTTATAAAAACTGTTTAATAGGCCTTGTAGTATATTATGTTGATGTAACGAAATACTGTGTCCCTGCGTGTATCTGTAGGAATGAACTTGACAAAATCATCAATCTGCTTAATAATGAGGCTTCTTTGTCAGTTTTATCCTCATTTTCATTATCACTATCATCATCCTTGCTACCCACATCATCATCATAACCATTACCACACAACCAAACTCTGCAACCACAGCCACCCACCACAACCACCCACAACCATCACTACTATTAATGCTATCACTGCAATCATTGTCATCATAATCACCATCATCATGAGTCATCATCATCATCATCATCATCGTCACCCTCATCATAATCATCATCATTTTCATCTTCATCATCGTCATTATTGCCATCATCATGTCATCACTATTGTAGTCATCATCATCATCATCATCATTGTTGTCGCCATCATAATCATCATCATCTTTGACATTGTCATCACGAACAAGATGATGATGCTGTTGATGATGATCATCATCTCGTCAACGTCATCATCGTCATTATCATCATTGTTATCATCGTCATCATCACCACTACCATCATCATCTTCATCATCGTCATCGTCATCATGATTGTCATTGTCATCATCAACATCTTTATCATCATCATTGTTGTCATTGCAATTACCATCATTGTCATCATCGTCATCATCACAACCACCACCATTATCCTCATCGTCACCCTCACCACCATCATCGCCATCGTCATCATCATCATCATCAATACCATCACCATCATCCGTTAAAAGAAAGGAAAATTGATATGATTAATTGCATGGTGATTATCAATGAATTTTTGTTGTGTGTTTTTATTAAAATTTTTGAAGTAGATTTTGTTTATGCTATTAGCGTAGCGTGAAAAATGGATATAGTTTTATATCGTCGTTTCCCTTTGAAATCAATAGCATCGATGTTTGAGAAACCAAATAGAAAACAGTCAACTAATTAACTTTATTATTATATAAAAATTATTAAAAACAATAAGAAAAGAAATGCTTTGACAACGTCTTAATCTTTGTGTTGAATGGATTCCTCTTACTGAAAATATTTAGTAAATAATGAGGTAAAGGTAGTTTATCTTCTATATACTTTACTTCGTTTGCTATCTGTGAATTTGCATGAAAGAAAATTAAATACAGGAGATTAAAGTCTTTATAAATATTTCAGTTGTATTCTTGCAATATTTCTGTTGTTTGATATAAACTTACACTCAAGCATATTATAGGTTTAGAAAAATATTACATACATAATTTAGAATTTATTTTGCTATTGTGAGAATTGATCTATTCCCTGTTTTGCAATACAACAGAAGTCAACTGTGTCTCCTTGCCTTTCCTCATTGTCAATGGTGTTTCTGACATTCCATCCATAACTTCTCAGATGAGGTGTGTGTGTGTATGATAGAGAAGGTATATGTGTAGGAGACCTATTGAGTCAAGTACATCAACATCAAAATAAATATCAAATGGAAATTGTAGTCGTGATACCTGTGCCAGTGACACGTAAAAAGCACCATCTGAACGTGACTGATCCCAGTGCCACCTTGACTGGCTTCCGCACTGGTGGCACGTAAAAAGCACCAACTGATTGTGGCCACTACCAGCCTCCCCTGGCACCTGTACCAGTAGCACGTAAAAAGCACCTTCTACACTCTTGGAGTAGTTGGCGTTAGGAAGGGCATCCAGCTGTAGAAACACTTCCAGATCATACTGGAGCCTGGACACTAAACGACGACGACGATGATGATGATGATGATGATGATACATTTACAAGAGTTAGCTGAAAAATTCATAGGCTGACCAAGATGCTCTCATGGAATGAATGTGACCAAATGAGGTTTATTTTTTCATCATAGTCCTCTTTGTGGCCTGCATACTTCTTCCATTGCTGTTGCAATGCTTGACTCCCATTCGTGAATAAGATTTCGTCCTCTTGGTAAAAAAAAAGTCATCTACAGCAGATATGACATCATCATCACTGTGAAACTGCATCCTAGTCAAATGTTTTCCCTGTTGGGGGACAGATGATAGTTAGATTGAGCCAAATCAGAAGAATAGGGAGGCCAATCAACCAGTGTAAAGCAACAGTCATGTACAACAATCATTGAAAGCAAACACTTGTGTGTTACAGAACTGTTTTGATGAAGCAAAAGCTCTTGTGCCAGTTTTCTTGCCAGCTTTGTTCTTGATAGACTTTCATAACTGCCTCAGCAAGTTGGCCTTGTACTCTCCATTGATGGAGTGGCCCCTTTGATGATAGTCAATAAACACAAACTTTTGCATCACAAAAAACAAAGGCCATCACCTCTTCTGCTGATGAAAGATCCTTGACATCTTTTTTGGAACAGGTGAGGAGGTATGTATCCACATTGTTTCATTGTCTTTGGCTCAAAGTGATGAACCTAACATTCATCCCGAGTTAGAAATCATTTAAGGAAACCAGCTGGATCTGCCTCAAACAATGTCAGATTTTCCTATGATGTGAACAGCCCGGTGTACTTTTGATCAGGTGTCAGAAGACGTGGCACCCACTGAGCAGAAACCATCATGATGCCAAGTTCAATTGAGTAGAATATTCTCGACTCTCTCACAAGATTTGCTAACCACATTAGTTATTTGATTTATAGTCAGTTACCTTGTCATTCCACACCATATGTTGAACACAATAAATGTTTAATTTAGAGATGGCAGATGCAGAATAACCAGCCCTTGGGGTTTTTTCAAGACTCACCCTTTCCCTCCATAATTCAGCTGTCCACTTTGCATTGTTGATAAAGCTGGACCCTCATCCCCTAATAGAGCAACTATGTCAGCATGAATTTCCTTCAACCCTTTTTCTGCAGATAATTCATAACAGCACAATGCCAAATTTTGTCCATCTTCAAGAAAGGTCACTGATAGTTAATTATGAAGTTTACAGGATATCAGTTTACCTGGAAACAAACAATGCATTTGTTAATAAGAAATGTTTAAATTAAAGAGTGTGAAATTTCACAGCTCTAGCCTCAATCATTCTTAATCAGCAAATGAACTTTACAGACCACCATCGTTTGTGTCTATGTGTGTCTGTGAGTCTGTGTATGTATGTGTGTGCACGTATGTGCATGCGTATAGGTATGTATGTGTGTGTGTGCACTTGTGTGCATGCATGTAGGTATGTATGTGTGTGTGTGTTAGGTGTGGAATCCAGGTCCAGAATCGAAGGGCCTTAGAGTTAACCTAGCAAAACCAAAGTCTTAGTAAGTAGGAAGGCAAACAAATCACAAATCCCTTCAGGTAGATGGCCCTGCTCAATCTGTAGAAAAGGAGTAGGTAGAAACAAAATAAGATGTATCCAGTGTAAGCTATGGACACATAAGAGATGCAGCAATATTGAAGGAAGGTTAACTGGGAAGATAGAGTTTTGTGTTTGGCAAATGCTCAGGGGCAATAAACACTGAAAAATGTACAGAAAACAGTTTCTGATATATGCCAGAGGGTAAAACTAGAAGTAGTTGATAGCTTCCATTACCTAGGTGACCAAGTTAGTAGCAGGGGTGGATGCTATGAGCATGTAGCTGCTAGAATAAAAATAGCCTGGGCAAAGTTCAGAGCACTCCTACCTCCGCTGGTGACAAAGGGCCTCTTGCTCAGAGTGAAAGGTAGACTGTACAATGCATGTGTGTGGACAGCCATACTACACGGCAGTGAAACATGGGCCGTGACTGCTGAGGACGTGTATAAACTTGCAAGAAATGAATCTAGTAAGCTCCACTGGATGTGTAATGTCAGTGTACATAGACAACAGAGTGCAAGCATCCTGAGAGAAAAGTTGGACATGAGAAGCATCAGATGTGGTGTGCAAGAGAGACAACTGCGCTGGTATGGTCATGTGTTGCTTATGGTTGAAGACAGCTGTGTGAAAAAGTATTACACCCTAGCAGTAGAGGGAACCTATAGAAGAGGTAGACCCAAGAAGACCTGGGATGAGGTAAAGCATGACCTTTGAAAGCTGGGCCTCACGGAGGCAATAACAAGCGACCAAGACCTTTGGAGAGATGCTGTGCTTGAGAAGACCCAGCAAGCCAAGTGAGACCATAACCATGGCCTATGCCAGTGCAACATAACCGGCCCATTTAAAAGTACCTTCTAATCAGAAACTGTGCTTGTGAAGACCTGCTGAGTCAAGTGAAGTTATTGTCATGGCCGATGCCAGTACTGCCTGACTGGCACCCATGCCAGTGGCATGTAAAAGGCACCATTCAAATGTGCCGCTTGACTGGTTCCATGCTGGCGACATGTAAAAAGCACCATTCAAGCATGGTTGATGCTAGTACTACCTGACTAGCCCTCATGCTGGTGGCACGTAAAAAGCACCCACTACACTCTCAGAATTGTTGGCATTAGGAAGAGCATCCAGCTGTAGAAACTTTGCCAGATGAAATTGGAGCCCGATACAGGCTTCTGGCTTGCCTGTTCGCAGTCAAACCGTCCAACCCATGCCGGCATGGAAAATGGATGTTAAATGACGATGATGATAATGATATATATATATATATATACATATATATATATATATATATATATATATACATATATATGTATGTATGTATGTGTGTGTGTGTGTGTGTCTGTGTGCTTGTGCGTGTGTGTGTGTATGTATAAAATATGCATACATACATACAAGCATACATATTTATGAGTAAATATTTTTATAAAATTATATATATATATACTAACATATATATACATGTTAGTATATATATGTGTGTGTTTGTGAGTGCAAGTTTGTATGTATGTATGGGTATGTGTGTGTGACTGTGTCTCCTGTCATGACATTGCATGCTATTTCTAAATTTCATCATCACAGAAGTTATAATGTTCATCTTGTACAAGCATCTTAGAGAAACATATCCTGCCTTTGTGTCGTTTCATGTTCAAAACTGGTGAAATGTTACCAGGTTCTGAAGCAGGTGGGGGTTGCTGAAAGGAATCCCCACTGAATTATCCGTGTAACTCGAGTGAGCAAGGGTAAGGAGATAAGGAAACTAAAATGATAGTGAAGATGATGATGATGATGCTGACAGCAGCAATGATGATGATGATGATGATGATGATGAGGATGAGGATGAGGATGATGATGCTGGTGCTGGTGGTAGAGGTGGTGGAGGTGTTATTTTATGCAGGTATGCAATCATCACCATCATATTGATGTTCTCGCCATCATCATCATCATCATCAACTTCGTCGCTGTCATCATCATCATCATCGTCATCATCATCATCATCAGCATTGCCATCAGCAGCAGCAGCATAGTCACTCTCAGCATCATCATCATCATCATCATCATCATCATCATCATCATCATCATGGTTGTTATTAATATCATCATCACCATCATTATCATTGTTGTCGTCATCATCATCATTGCCATCATCATCATCAGCATAGTCACTGTCATCATCATCATCGTCATCACCATTATCATCACAGTCGTCATCAACATCATCATCATTGTCGTCGTCGTCGTTGTCGTTGTCACTGTAATAAACCATCATCGTCATCATCCTTGTCGTCATCGTTGTTGTAATCACCACCATCATCATCATCAACATCATTGCAGGTCAAATGCAAATCCCAGCTTGTTGCTGATATGTGAGTATGATAATCAAAAAACTGCAATATGAAAAGGGTTCTAGGGAACAACTATACAGCATCATTCCTCATATGAGTAAACAAGGGATCCATGATTTGTGATATTTGTTCAAGCTCTTTTTATTCTGAGATCAAATCCCATTGAAGTCAACGTTGCATTTCATTCCATAGGGAGGCAATAAAGTATACAATTGGTCAATTCCCTTTAAAAATTGCTAGTCTTGTGCCTTTATTTGTTTCAAGTTTTACAACAAGGCCAGCAAATTCAGAAGCAGGATTAAGCTGATCATATTGACACTGGTTCTCAAAGGGTAGTTATTTTATTGACCCCTAAACAATGACAGGCAAAGTCAGTCTTGGTAGAATTTGAACTCAGAACGTAAATACAGTTCTATATTTAAGAGATGAAGAATTATGTACATTATTTACATTATCTACATTTGAGTGATATTCGTCCTCATCTTGTTTGTTGTTAATACAATGTTTCGGCTGATATACCCTCCAGCTTTCATCTGGTGTCTTGGGGAAATTTCAAACCTGGGTTCTCATTCCTTAGGTACTTTTCGATGTTGTTGTTGTTGTTATTATTATAATTATTATTATTATTATTATTATTCAGGTCACTGCCTGAATCGAACTTGGAATCTTGGTGTTAGCAGCCTGCACTCTTAAACCCAAGATTCCGAGTTCAATTCTAAGGAGTGAGCTGAATAATAGTAAGGATAATAATAATAATAATAATAATAATAATAATAATAATAATAATAATAACAACATAAAAAAATACCTTAGGAATGAGAACTCAGGTTCGAAATTTCCCCCAAGACACCTGATGAAGGCTGGAGGGTATATCAGCTGAAACGTTGTGTTAACAACTAACAAGATGAGGACAAATATCTGTCAAATGTAAATAATGTAAATAATGTTCAGAACGTAAAATCAGGTAAAAGCCTGCTGCCTTTGTCTTGTGCCTATATTAGAAATGAGAAACTATGGGCAACCAGACACTGAACTGTCTGGATCTATGCTAAAATAACAAAAAGTGTGAACAATGTTAACCCTTTTGATACCAACCCAGCTGAAACATCCTTTGGCTCTGTTGTACAAAGGTTTTGTCTTCATAGGCTCTGAATTAAAATCTTCCAGGAGACCTTAGTCACAATTTATGTTCCTAACACTAGCTTAATGGTAACAAAGTTATTTTAATAACTTCTTTGTTATATTTAAAATTAATTGAAAGAAACAAAGAGCTTCTCAAAATAAATACGGTAACGAAAGGGTTAAAGACAAATTTTTTTTCTATTTATGAGTTGAGGCACTTAAATCCATTTTGCTGACAAAGTTTTGCATATAAATTAAATCACATATGAATTAAATGAATTTATAAGGCTGGTATTTGGAGAATTAATTAACTTGAAATTCTTACGGAAGGTTTGAATTCATTTTAATGCAAGAACTTTGTATCACAGAACAAGAGGCAGTCTCAGGTGTGTTGATAATCTCATTAATTGGTAGATGGTCTTTTCTGGCATCTATTTTACATTACAGATTTCGTCTCTACAGGATTTGTGTGTTGACCAGCTAACTAGATGGCATCAGTAATGGAATATTATTAACTTGAGGTCTTTTGATACAAGACAGACAAGTGAAATATCGTTATCAACAATAATATTAATTATTAACTCTCCTGGCAATAACTGCAAAACATCACATCCAAATTAATTAATTATAGGCTTTAATTATATAGTTATATATATAAAACTGTAGCTGTGTGAGTGTCTGTCTCCTACGATTTAGATTCCTAACTACTCCCACATTTTGCGGTGCAGTTTAACTAAATTCGGGTATCTTATAGTCGTGATTCATATCGAGCCCGTCTGGCTATTAGCGCGCGTCTACGATGAGTCTACGATTTTAAAAATAATTTAACATCATTTTTTATTCCATTTTAATGCATAATTTTTCGTGTGTCGATGGCGGCGGAGTTGGCGTCCACACTCAAACACCTGCACCTGTTTGCTTCTCCCCCTTCTTCCCTCCCTCGTGAAGCTGTGGGGCAGGGAGTGTAAGGAAATCAACGTCGTAAAGCGTTGTCAAGGAGACCAGCGTTCTTTTAGAACAACGACTTCATGGCTTGAAGACACTGAGTCAACGATTTAAAAAAAAAATTATCATCATTTTTTATTCCATTTTTAATGCATTTTTTGCTATAACTCTCTAAAAATGCTTATATAGGCGCAGGAGTGGCTCTGTGGTAAGTAGCTTGCTAACCAACCACATGGTTCCGGGTTCAGTCCCACTGCGTGGCATCTTGGGCAAGTGTCTTCTGCTATAGCCCCGGGCCGACCAATGCCTTATGAGTGGATTTGGTAGACGGAAACTGAAAGAAGCCTGTCGTATATATGTGTATATATATGTATGTGTGTTTGTTTGTGTGTCTGTGTTTGTCCCCCTAGCATTGCTTGACAACCGATGCTGGTGTGTTTATGTCCCCGTTACTTAGCGGTTCGGCAAAAGAGACCGATAGCATAAGTACTGGGCTTACAAAAAAAGAATAAGTCCCGGGGTCGAGTCGCTCGACTAAAGGCGGTGCTCCAGCATGGCCGCAGTCAAAGGACTGAAACAAGTAAAAGAGTAAAAGAGTAAAAGAGTATAGTTATTTCCCTTACAAACCCGAGCAACACCAGGCGATACTGCTAGTAGTTATATAAATAATGATGTTTGTAATCAACAAAAGATAAGTTGAATACAATTAAATCATGAAATATATGTGAAATCAATTCGATTCTGTTCTTTTATTCTAAATAAGTTGCTCTACTATATCATAGTAGCCAATTCTCTACATATATATATGCAAGTTTGTCCCACCTGAGCTCATAGCATTGTAATTAATAGTGCACCGAAGTTGGATGAGATGCTATTAACTGGATTTTTATTTACTCTAAATGTATATTTTAACGTTTATACAACAATTCTCTCTCTCTCTTTCTTTCTCTCACTCACTCTCTCTCTCACTCTCTCTCTCTCTTTATATATATATTTATATAAACAATATGGATGGCTAATTCACAATTTAACAGCCTAAAGGATAAAATATAAACATCACTAAAGTGACAAAGGGCACACACACACACATATATATATATATATACATATATATGTCACGATATATATACTAGTGACGTGTATGTATATATATATATATATATATATATATATATATATATATATACACACACACACACACACACATATATATATATATATATATATACATATATATGTCACGATATATATACTGGTGACGTGTATGTATATATATATATTGATAGAAATGGTAAGACAACAAAAGAATGAAAGGGACCTCGATATTATGTAAATAGAGGAATTTATCTGTAAATGTAATATGTGACAATTATTCGGTAGCCAAGATAAAACTCTGAGTTTTGGATGTCGAGGTGGAATCCACGCCACCATCTCTTCAGTTATCTGAATAATTGTCACATATTATAGTTACTATATATATATATATATATATATATATATATACACACACAGAGGCAGACAGTCAGACGGACAGACAGATAACATAGATAGTTCAAGAGAGGAATATTAAATTACAATGCAAAGTAGAAATATTCTTTTGATTTTCTTACTGCTAAGGAAGAAGGCTTGTATTTAAAGTGATAGCTCTTGGGACAACAAGCCTCTAAAGAGATGAATTAACTGTGATATGAAAGCTAAATAAGGTTTCACTAATCATTATATCAAGGTAGTATTCAATTAGCTTTCCCTAACCTTGTTAACAGCTGATTTTCATGAACATACAACAGAAATAACTTAAACATCTATGTAACTTTGCATCAACTGCACATTGATTATGTGCCTAAAATTTCAGAAAATATTTGTAAAATGTCAAATAATTTTGCCATTTCCTTTCTTTAAATACATTTTGTCTAAACTTTATAGAATGGTTTGTAAATATGAACATTTCATTAAATGTTGGGAGGGAAAAATAGAAAGAAAACAAATGTGTGTGAAAATCTTGATTTTGATAAAATTAGAAATCTAAATTGGAAAATTTTGTACATGCAAAAATTAAGAAAATTAAAAGCAAAATAGTTTAAAAGTTATTCATACATATATACACAAACTCATGCATATTCTCACACTATCTTACTTGTATACACAAATATATATATATGCAAATGTGTGTGCGTGTGTGTGTATATATATATATATATATATATATATATATGTATGTATGTATGTATGTATGTATATATAAACATACACACAAACACACATATACCAGAAGCGCAGGCATGAGCGTATGTGCACACAGGAATATATACATAGCACACGTCCACACACCCACATTTGTAGCATATCCATTATACATACCTAAGTATATATGAATAATAGACATACTGAAACATATATATTAATATTCATAGGTATACTTTGAAATACGAATATGCACACATATACCATATATGCATCTGTATATACATATGCAGATAGACATGTATATATATATGTATGTATATATATATATATTTATATGTGTGTGTGTATATATATATATATATATATATGTATATATATATATATATATACATGTGTATGTATATGTAGACATATATATGGTGTGTGTGGGTGGGTGGGTGTATGTATGTATATACGCACATACACACACACACACATATGTATATATGTATTCAGGAAATAGGAAGATAGAGAATTCTTTCTATTTTGAATAGATGTCATAATATATTTATATGCATATGCAATTGTAAATAACACATACAAAAGACATATAACCACTCCACACCAGCCCACTCCCCCACGTGCATGCACACATGTGCACACATACACACACACATACTCACACTCACGTGCATGCATGCACATAAATGTACATTCCATCTGAAAACATATTTCAACTTTTATTGACTATAAATATTGACTATTTTAAGAATATTAGCAGGATTATATGTAATTGAAATAACTTAAAACATTTTATGCCATTTTATTATCATTTTAAAGAATTTCTTTAAAATTCTTTTTTTTTTTCAAACGAACCAGAATATTCAACCAAAATACATACTATAGTTTCATTACTATGTCTATATTGTACATTAAAATGTATTGCTATGCAAATTGAATGAATGAACAGTCTAAGATTTAAGTTCACTTATTTTGACTGGGTATAGAATTGATGCAGGGAAACTTATTTGGAAGTCGTATATTCTTTAGATGTAAAAGAATAGACTGTTAATAGAATAAGTTATTTATCCCATGAGCTACTACAGTGAAGAACAAATTGCTTTGACTATGTTGAAAGAGAAGTTAAGATGATCACCGCATTAACACCTTTGATGTTAGATCTGCTTATGTACCATTGATATAACAACATCAACGACTATAACAAATACAACCCTTAACAATTGTTTATGACTGTAATTATAGTTCTTTTATGATATTTATTGGAGATCTTCTCGGTTAAATCGTAAACAGCAGCTTGGTTATAATTTTCAGAAGGGAAACCTTCCTTTGGTAGAGTAAAATTATTTTTCCAGACATTTGCATGACAAAATCCCAGAGAAAATAGCACAAAAAATTTTTTTGAAAGAGAAAATATATTTTTGGCATTACTCTACCCTTTACTCTCTCTTTTACTCATTTACTTGTTCCAGTCGTTTGACTGTGGCCATGCTGGAGCACTGCCTTTAGTCAAGCAAATCGATCCCAGGACTTATTCTTTGTAAGCCTAGTACTTATTCTATCAGTCTCTCTTTTGCTGAACCGCTAATTTACAGGGATGTAAACACAGCAGCATCAGTTGTCAAGTGATGTTGAGCGGACAAACATCCCATGTCTTCCTGGTTCTCCCTCTTCCACAGGTTCCTTTCATTGTTAGGGAGGGACACTTCTTCATACACCTCTCCTCATCTATATGCAGCACATGACCATACCAGCGCAGTCGTCTCCCTTGATGCTCCTTAAGTCCAGCATTTGTTTCAGAGCACATACACTCTGTCATGTGTGCACACTGACATTATACACACACACACACACACATATATATATGCACGTGTGTGTATTTTTATGTTTGTCCACCACCACCACTTGACAACTGGTATGGTGTGTTTATGTCCCTATCACTCAGCTGTGTGGCAAAAGAGACTGATAGAATAAGTAGCAAGCTATACGAAAAATAATAAGTAATGGAGTTGATTTATTCATGAGAAATTCTTCAAAGAAGTGCCACAGCATGGCCGCAGTCTAGTGAATGAAACAAGTGAAAGGACAAAAAAAAAAACAATAAAAGATGTCACCTTAGAGAGTAAGTTCTATTCCTAAATTAATCTGGCTTCTCTTGCAGCAATACTAAAGAATCATATTTTATAAACATATACAGGGTGGCACATGAAAAAGTAGCCTGGGTACTGTAGTGTAATGTAAATCCCGAAATAAATTTGACAAAGCACCCAGCCTTTAATTTGCTAGTGTCGTTGCGTTATTTTGACCACTTGTAATCACTGAACAAACATGGCACACTATCAAACTGTTTGCTGCGTTATCCTCTCTGCATCTTCACCACATTGGTTGAATGTAAGATTGCATTGTGTGATTGAGTGAACATTTCTGGCTTTTGTGCCAGATAACACAGTCAGTCAGTAATGGAAAGAGTGGAGATTGTGGAAGCAAATGAGAGAATGGCTTCTGTTAAGCAAACGTATGAAATGTTTGAAGTAATTTTTCTGCATAAAAGTTTACTGACAAAGACAACAATACAAATGTTGGTTAAGAAGTGGTGCACTATGATGTCAGTGCACAATGCCACCAGAGAAAGAGATCCTACAGTTTGAATGCCAGCAGTTATTCAGGACGTTCACCAAAGACTTACTTTGAAGTCCAAAGAAGTCAACATGTAAAATGGCTCAGCAGTCTCACATAAGCAGATCTTGTCATTGGACGAGGAAAAGTCTAAAGGTGAAGCCACATCATTTCACATATGTACAGCAATTAAAAGTGAATAACAAGAGCAAAAGAGTAAATTACTGCATATGGTTTCTGAATAGCATTGCTAATTGTGACTATATCCATTCCAGTACATAATGAGTGATGAGGCATGGTGTCATCTCTCTGGCCACGTAAATTTACAAAACACATGATACTGGGCAGTGGAGAATCCTCACCTTGTGTATGAGTTGCCACTCCACAATAAAAAACAAAAATCAGTGTTTGGTGGGCTGGTTCAGGGACATGCACCATTTGACTGTTACTTTTTGACGGTATTGTCAACACAGTGACAATACTGTCAAAAAAGGCGGTGAGCTGACAGAAACGTTAGCAGGCCGGGAGAAATGCTTTGCGGTATTTCGTCCACCACTGTGTTCTGAGTTCAAATTCCGCTGAGGTCGACTTTGTCTTTCATCCTTTCGGGATGGATAAATTAAGTACCAGTCAAGCACTGGGGTTGATGTAATCAACTTAATAAGTTTGTCTATCATTGTTTAGCCCCTTGTGGGCAATAAAGAAATAAGAAATGTTAGCACGCCGGGTGAAATGCTTAGCAGTATTTCATCTGCTATTACATTCTGAGTTCAAGTTCTGCCGAGGTCAACTTTGCCTTTCATCATTTCGGGGTTGATAGATTAAGTACCAGTTATGCACTGGGGTCGATGTAATCGACTTAATTCCTTTCTCTGTCCTTGTTTGTCCCCTCTGTGTTTAGCCCCTTGTGGGCAATAAAGAAATAAGTATTGTCAACACAGAGATCTACATGAATATTTTAGACCAATTTTGCGCTCAACACACAGATGATGAAAGGTGTGCTTTTTCCAGCAAGACGGTGACCTGCCACAGTTCTCTGATCTCTGCACAGTGAGTCCATGGCATTCTCTGAGGAATGCACAGTTAGCAAAAATTTGTGGCCACCACATTCTCCTGATTTTTCAATGTGTGATTATTATCTCTGGTGACACTTGATGAGCATAGTGCATGAAAAAAACCTGCTCGTAATACAGGAACTGAAGTGCAATATCATACATGTGGCTACTGCCATTGATGTCATTATTTTATACCAGGTGTATTCAAACATGGTTAAATGTGCACACCTGTGTATTGATGCCATTTTCAAAATCTACAATGGGGAGTCCTTTCCAGTACATATAAATTTATTTCTGCATTTACATTATGCTACAGAAAACTGGGCTGTTTTTTGTGCATCACCCAGTACTTTTTTCTTGATTAGAAAATTTCTCTCATTCTCTTTCTCTGTTACTTGTTTCAGTCATTTGACTGTGGCCATGCTGGAGCACCGCCTTTAGTCGAGCAAATTGACCCCAGGACTTATTCTTTGTAAGCGTAGTACTTATTCTATCGGACTCTTTTACCAAACTGCTAAGTTACAGGGATGTAAACACACCAGCATCGGTTGTCAAGTGATGTTGGAGGGACAAACACGGACAAACAAACATACACACACATACATATATATACATATATACGACGGGCTTCTTTCAGTTTCCGTATACCAAATCCACTCACAAGGCTTTGGTCGGCCCGAGGTTATAGTAGAAGACACTTGCTAAAGGTGCGACGCAGTGGGACTGAACCCGGAACCATGTGGTTTGTAAGCAAGCTACTTACTACACATTCACTCCTACACCTAATTTTAATTTTTTTTTATAAACCTTTTAAAGAATTCTTAATCTCTGTGGAACTCAGTTAATTTATTGATTATGATCTTTTATTGTTTACTTGTTTCAGTCACTGAACTGTGGCCATGCTGGGGCACAACTTTGAAGGGTTTAATCAAACAAATCAAATCAAGTACTAAGTTCTTTTTATAAAGTCTGATACTTATTCTATCAGTCTCCTTTTGGAAAACTACTAAGTCATGTGCCTCCACTCACGATGCATTTTCCAATCTCTTGGATGGCACCTAGCAATTGCACAAGTCCACCTTTGTCTGTGAACTTTGTGACATGTCCATCTCAGCAGAAATTGTGCTTCTGCTATTCAGTGATCAAATTGTTCTTTCTAGTTCATTCGCAAATTACTTCATTTCAAATATTTTAGTTAGAAATCAGCTCCTTCCTGAAAAGAAGAATTTAAATCATTAAAAAAACAGTGAGAACATACTAAAATGTAGGCAACTTTATTTAGAACAGATTCAGCTCTGAGATTAACACTAAAGAACATTACGAAAAAGTGTTGGAGTTTATTTTTCTGTTAATACTGTATTTCTGTCTGTTTTTAAGATGCTAATTTGCATCCTATCTTCTCTAACATATTTTAATATTATTAGAATTGCAACCAAAATCCATTATAAATATTCAATATATGGCTTACTTTATAATCCCGATATTATTTTTTACATTAAGCATTTTTGAAATAGTCATACAGTAAATATATTTAACTCTTTAATGTAGGACATGTGAAATTTACAACTTCGATTAAAATGAGGCTGTTTATATTTGTATCATCTCCAAAAGCTGAAACTTTTTCCAGTGCTGCTGTGAGCACTACATGATTTTCACAATAAAGAAAAATATTTCATTAATATTGTCCAAATGATGTCGATATCAAGTTCTCATCATCATCATCATCATTGTTCAACCGTGGTCGATACAAGGGAATTTACCATGCTATGCCAGACTTCACGGTCCATCATAGCATTACGGAGGTCCTGTTGCTGGATGCCTGTATCCCTGGAGATTACATCAGGGTAGGAGAGTGTGTACCCTCTGATATTGCGAGTAGATGGCTTCCAGAAGAGAAGAGTAGAAATTGTCTCGTTTTCAGCTCTACAACAATGTCCAGCAAACTGGACTTTCCTACCTTTCAAGTTCTCAAGACACTTAAGGTTTGTCCCTAGAGCCACTGCCAAACCCCTACAAAAACTGAGTGCATATCACACAACATCGAGACACGTTTTTATCTTTTTCCCTCCAACGTTGCTTCTTAATTCAACATTATTGTGAAAGAAATTGAAATTGCCCAGGAACCGACACCTGAATATGTCTAACCAAACAATTTCAATTCCCACCTGAGTGGGCTATTGCGTACTAAAATAAGACTTAAAATATTACTTCAGGTGGTTCTGCTTAGTTAGACATGGCATCAGTCATAATGGTCAAACTCTCTCTAAGCTTTGTAAGCATACTAAGGCCTTGTGCCTATAATAGAAAGTATTATGTAAGCTATTTAAGTTAAATCAACATTTAAATCTGTTAATCCTTTGTACTTAGAATCTAAGAACTAATCCACAAGTCTTTTCAGCAAATCCTTTACAAATTATGCTCTCAGTTGCCAGCTGTTCCCATATGCTTTATAAATAAAATATTTGTTCTTTTTTTTTTCTATTTTTTCTTTTACTTTTTTCAGTTATTTGACTGCTGCCATGCTGGAGCATTGCTTTTAGTTAAACTAATCAACTCTCAGGACTTATTCTTTGTAAGCCTAAAACTTATTCTATTGGTCTCTTTTGCTGAACTGCTAAGTTACAGGGATGTAAATACACCAACATCAGTTGTCAAGCAATGGTGGAGGAACAAACACAGACACACATACACACATGCATACATGCATACATGCATACATACATACATACATACATACATACATACATACATACATACATACATACATACATACGTATATATATATATATATATATATGTGTGTGTGTACTTTGGGTATGGTAGATGAGTTCAGCAAAAATTTAGATTCAGATGAATATGGTACTTAAGTGGCAGCGCCAGAATTTAGTACGGTATTATCCATAAAATTTCAAAGTAAGGTGATTAAAATCAAAATAAGCAACAAAGATATCCTTATTGCTTATTTTGATTTTATATATATATATATATATATATATATATATATATGATAGGCTTCTCTCAGTTTCTGTCTACCAAATCCACTCACTAGGTTTTGGTTGGCCCGAGGCTAGAGTAGAAGAGACTTGCCCAAAGTGTCACGCAGTGGGACTGAACCCAGAACCATGCAGTTGGGAAGCAATCTTCTTACCACACAGTAAAAATTTATTCTTCTCTTACTTATAGATTTCAAATTTAGCACAAGGCCAGCAATTTCGGAGGGGGGGTAAGTCAATTACATCAACCCCAGTGTACAACTGGTAAATATTTCATCAACCCCCAAATGGAGGAAAAGCAAAGTTGACTTTGCTGGCATTTGAACTCAGAACATAAAGAGCAGACGAAATGCCAGTAAGCATTTTGCCCAGTGTGCTAACAATGCCACTATCTTGCTACATTCTTCTTCTTTCCTTAAATATTGGCATGACATTTAGTGAATTAGAGTCTCTCTTTTATACTTTTTTACTTGTTTCAGTCATTTTGTCTGTGGCCATGCTGGGGCACCACCTTTAGTCGAGCAAGTCGACCCCAGGACTTATTCTTTGTAAGCCTAGTACCTATTCTATTGGTTCTTTTGCTAAGCTGCTAAGTTATGAGGATGTAAACACACCAGCATCGGTTGTCAAGCGATGTTGGGGAGACAAGCACAGACACACTAATACACACACACACACACACACACACACACACACACACACACACATATATATATATAGATAGATAGATAGATAGATAGATAGATAGATAGATAGATAGATAGATATAGATAGATAGATAGATATAGATATATATATACATATATATACGATGGGCTTCTTTCAGTTTCCGTCAACCAAATCCACTCACAAGGCTTTGACAAGGCTAAGAAGCAGATTATAAAAATTTGACTTTGTATACCTCATAATGTTTAATAGCAGAAAGTTGTCATTACAGCTTTTCTCTAACAAGAAATCTTGTTCAGATTTCTGAAATATTCTGAATGTCAATTGCTTAAAACAAATGAGATAAATATGATGAGTCGTTAAATTTTTGCTCAGTTGTCAACTATGTCTTCAGTTTATCTGTATACATAAGTATGCCAGGAAATTAAATATTATGTCTTAGAGTTACTTCAATTTTACTCATAAATTTTTGTTTGCAAGATGTTTACCTTGTTTCCAACTGACATCTCTGTCACTGAAGTTTGATGACAAATATTGTCAGAAACAAATTATGCTGGCAAAATCTAAACGACTTAAGTATATAGATAAATAAATCAGTAGAAATATTTTAAACAATGGCTTTTCTAATGAACTGGACCAGAATATTCCAAACTTTTTCGTAGTAATTCTAACAAATTTCTTGATACTGGTTATTTTTTATGTATACTGACAGCAATAGAGTTTTTGCAGTATTAAAGGAGGTGATGTGGTTAATGCATAGATGGAGATTCAAAGAGAAGATGAACATTTTATAGCTTCTTAAATCTAAAACCATTTTTCTTTCACCTTATATAATATCAGACTCTTAAGAAAAATATTTAGAATACATGTTGTTAATTTGTAATAAATGATGGCTGTCGTTGTGATGTCTCATACAAATACTTCAGCATGTTGATGAAACTACAATGAAAGCCTTTCTGATTAAGGGTAATATCCTCCCATTGGTTGAAGCCATAGCATTGCTTAGTTCTGGCTTTCTCATTGTGTTATCTTCAGAAAGATATTGTGGTGATCTGATATTACTTTCCCTAACTGGTTGGTTATTGGTCCGTCCTTTGACAGGTTTTGCTTTTAGTCCTGCTGAGAGTCAGGATACTCTCCTCACAAGTGGAGCAAGCTACTCAAGTGGAGGTGGGGCAGTTTAGTCACTGACAACTCAACCAATGAACACGCAGTACTGGTTTACATAGCAGCAGTAACAAGTTTCATCAGCCCGTGATGCGATCCCGACCTGCAGATTTAAAAAATAATTTTTTGTAACTAAACACTTTCAAACTTCGTATAGTGGTAGAATGTGTCATATAAAATACCTTATACTCTTAGCGTTTTTGAGAAGAGTTTATGTTTATAAAGTTATTTCATGTTGAAGTTCACATATTTCGGTAATTTCAACCAATCAATGACATGTATTCAGCTGAATAAAATTACTGCTGTTGTTTGTCGACAAGAACTTCCAGCGGTGTATATTTCGTTTGTCACTGTTATTTATTACGACTCTAACTATAAAACCCCAGCCCTAACCTTAAAACCTTAATACTAACCCTAAAACCCTAACCCTAACCCTAAAACCTTAAAGCTAAAACCTGTACAAATGCACGAACGATGTCATAAATAACAGTGACAAACGAAAAATATATGGCCAATAGTTGTTGTTGACAAACAATTGCAATAACTATACAGCTGAATACACGTCATTGATTGGTTGAAATTACTGAAATGTGGTGCTCCAGCATGACCACAGTCCAGTGACTGAAACTAGTAAAGGGGGTAAAGGAAAATACAAGAACTTTAACATGAAATAACTTCGTAAATATAAATTTTTCTCAAAAATGATAGGAGTAAAAGATGCTTTATATGACACATTCTACCAGTATACGAAATTTAAAAGTGTTTAGTTACAAAAAATTATTTTTAAAATCTGTAGGTCAAAAGGTAAAGATTCCAGTATCATGTTATGATTCTTGCATGCTTGCTTGCTGGAGAGGAAAATATGTGCTGGAATGGACTTGTGATATAAATGAATATTGATAATTCTGAGGAAAGTATTACTTGCTGATAATGACAGGTACGGAACAGTAGCAAGAGATGCTTAAGAATATAGAACACTATATATATGAAGATATATTACCAGAGATTATGATACAGGAAGGATAGTAACATTCAAAACTAATGACCCACGAAATATATTCTAATTGGATTGGAAGCACTCCGTCGGTTACGACGACGAGGATTCTGGTTGATCCGAATCAACGGAACAGCCTGCTTGTGAAATTAACGTGTAAGTGGCTGAGCACTCCACAGACACGTGTACCCTTAACGTAGTTCTCGGGGATATTCAGCATGACACAGAGAGTGACAAGGCCGGCCCTTTGAAATACAGGTACAACAGAAACAGGAAGTAAGAGTGAGAGAAAGTTGTGGTGAAAGAGTACAGCAGGGATCACCACCATCCCCTGCTGGAGCCTCGTGGAGCTTTAGGTGTTTTCGCTCAATAAACACTCACAACGCCCGGTCTGGGAATCGAAACCGCAATCCTATGACCACGAGTCCGCTGCCCTAACCACTGGGTCATTGCGCCTCCACTATATTCTAATATAATAGATGCTAAAATAATGGTGATGTAAGCATTGAATATCTACAGGTTTAATCATTAGTTTAATAAAATCTCTCTGCAAATATAGCTTATCCATTCAACTACAATGAAATAATTTAGAGTCAGTCTTAAGACGTAGTATCCAAACAGACTGTAGTGACTAGCTTTAGGTAAAGCTTGGCAAAAATATCATTGCTTCATGTTTCAATATGGCTGACAGAAACATTAGCACGCTAGGCAAAATGTTTAACGACATTTTGTCAACCCTTTACATTCTGAGTTAAAATTCTACCAAGATCAGCTTTGCCTTTCATCTTTTCTGGGGTCAATGAAATAAATATCAGTTGAACACTGGGGTCAGTGTAATCAACTTTCCCCCTGCCCACAAATTACTGACCTCGTTGCAAAAATTTTGAAACCAATATAATGTGAATCTAACTGGATAAAGCTAAGTGGTGTTGTAATAATGGAAAGTAAAAGCAGAAAGTAGGGAAATGAAATGGAATTAGGAAATTGTTTTATTTGAGTTAGCAATAGCAACAATATAATAAACAAAACAAAATACCAGCATATATATAGATGTAGGAGTGGCTGTGTGGTAAGTAGCTTCCTTACCAACCACATAGTTCTGGGTTCAGTCCCACTGTGTGGCACCTTGGGCAAGTGTCTTTTACTATAGCTTCGAGCCGACCAAAGCCTTGTGAGTGGATTTGGTAGACGGAAACTGATAGAAGCCCGTCATATATATGTATATATATATATATATATATATATATATATATATGTGTATGTATGTGTGTGTGTGCATGTTTGTGTGTCTGTGTTTGTCCCCACCCCACCAACATCACTTGACAACCGATGCTGATGTGTTTACGTCCCCGCAACTTAGCAGTTCAGCAAAAGAGACCAATAGAATAAGTACTAGGCTTCCAAAGAATAAGTCCTGGGATCGATTTGCTTG
The DNA here is from genome assembly GCF_006345805.1 of Octopus sinensis. Lineage (NCBI taxonomy): Eukaryota > Metazoa > Mollusca > Cephalopoda > Octopoda > Octopodidae > Octopus > Octopus sinensis. The sequence goes on from NC_043008.1 coordinate 62,796,106, forward strand.
ACTGAAGGCGGCGCTCCAGCATGGCCACAGTCAAATGACTGAAACAAGTAAAAAAGTCAAAGAGTAAAGAGTATATATTATGCAGATATTCTTTTCTACTCGAGGCACAAGGCCTAAAATTTTGGGGAGTGGGACCAGTTGATTAGGTTGACCCCAGTGCATAACTGGTACTTAATTTATCGACCCTGAAAGAATAAAAGACAAAGTTGGCCTCAGCGGAATTTGAACTAAGAACATAAAGACAGGCGAAGTACCACTAAGCATTTCTCCTGGCATGCTAACGTTTCCGCCAGCTTGCTGCCTTATATATTATGCAGATATTGTAATACAGTAAAGCCTAATTAGTTGAAGTACATTTGGAGAATGCATTGTGATTGCTATAACTGTTGATTCGTTTCTTGAGCTGGATAAAATAATGGTTTCTAATTTAAGCACAAGGTAAGCAATTTTGAGACGAGGCTATTAGTCAATATCCTCAAACCCAGTACTTGACTGGCACTTTATTTTATAGAATGCCAGAGGGATGAAAGGCAAGGTTGATCCCAGTTGAATTTGAAATTAGAATGTAAAGATTAAGGCAGAATTTCAGCAATTTTCAGTAGATGTCTGGTATTCTATTTTACCAACTTTGGAGAGAACCAGGATAAAATTACCCTTTTTACTAGAAGTATATACCTGAAAGTGGAGGAGAGGGCTAGCTAATTACAAGAAGCCCAGTGCTTAACTGGGTCGGAGGATTGCGGTTTCGATTCCCAGAGCAGGCGTTGTGTGTGTTTATTGAACGAAAACCCCAAAAAGCTCCATGAGGCTCCGACAGGGTGTGGTGGCGACCCCTATTGTACTCTTTTGCCACAACTTTCTCTCACTCCCTCTTTCTGTTTCTTGAGTAACGCTGCAATGGACTGGTGTCCCGTCAAGCTGGGGGGGAACACATACACCACAGAAACTGGGAAACCAGGGCCATGAGCCTGGCTAGGCTTGAAAAGGGTGAAGAAAGTGCTTAACTGGTACTTATTTCATTGACCTCAAAAGGTTAAAAGGTAAACTCAGTCTACAGTGGAATTTGAACACAGAACTTGAAGATGGATGAAATGTTGCTAAGCACTTTGTCCAGGGTGCTAATGATTCTGCCAGCTTGCTGCCTTAGAGCTGGATGAAATTATAAAACTTTTGGAAAATTGTTGTTTACTGATCACTAAAGACATTTGAATTATGTTTTTATATATATATATATATATTGTTTGTGTGTGTGTGTGTTTGAATGGGTGCGTGTGTGTATTTCTGATGGAAAGCAAATTTTTGTCGATTCCATAAACAATGGACATAAATTTTAGGAAAGAGTACGTTTGGTAATCTTATTCTTCAGATGTCTTTATAAGCAATATGTGGACTGCATTTTAATATTTTATTTATTTATTTTGATCTCATAATCATGTCTGTCTCCAAGAATCATCTAAAAACCAAGACTATTTTTAGAAACAAATTCAATGAAATTCTTCTGAGTTATGAAATTATAAATTGTTTCAGCTTACCCATTCTTTGCTTCAACTCTAATTCCTCATCATTCTCTCCTTATTCAATTTTTCTTTGGAGTAAATTCTCATTCTTTTCTTCTTTAGCTGTCAAGAAACGACAGAAATTATGTAAAAGATTAATTTTCAGTTGTTGACATGGATATAAAGATATATTTAGTACTAGAATCTAAATATGGTATCCAAATTGTTATCATTTGAATACATAGCTTGATAATTACTCTACACTTTAAAAAAAATTAAACCATTTTTATGACAAACACAAACTAAACGGATCAGTCGGTAGCAGCATTAACTCATATCCGATTAGTTAATCTGTAGCAAGTGTTTGTGCCTCTTTATCCTGATGAGTGTGAAGAGTGTTAGTGCCTGAGGTGGCTGTTTGGGTCAAGGGCAGTATAGAAGAAGTGGGTACATTTATCACAGAGATGGGTTAACAAGGGATGAGGAAGTGTGAGTTGCTCTTAGTGTCTTTTGACATCTCATCTCTGGCTCTTGACGTCTGTTATTTTCCATCTGGTCCATTCTTTTAGCAATGACATTCCACCACTTTGGGCAGTCCATGGTGATTGCCTCGCAGGTATTTGGCTCAAGAGAGCAGTGGAAGAGAGTGGCCTTGAGCTGATCTCAGAAAAAATTTGAGGACTCCACATGGTCTGGTTGGTGCCTGAAGCCAACTTGATGGGGGGGCGGGGTGCACTTAAGGTATATATGGTATCACTTTTTTAAATGCTGTAAATTATAGATATATTTCCTTTCTTATTCCTAACATACACTCACACCCTCATCCTCGCACCCATTCCTCATCTCCAACCATATGCATGCCCTTCCCATTATACATTAATTGTTCTTCTGTCCCCTCTCACTTCTACTCAATTTATACCTTGAGAGTTCACCCTGAAGCCTCATCATTGTTATTTTATCTTTTCTTTCAGCTCTACTGCTGTTAATCTCTTCCTTCAGTTCTGCTGCAGTTAATCTCTTCTTTCAGCTCTACTGCAGTTAATCTCTTCTTTCAGCTCTACAGCAATTAATCTCTTCTTTTAGCTCTACTGCAGTTAATCTCTTCTTTCAGCCCTACTGCAGTTAATCTCTTCTTTCAGCTCTACTGCAGTTAATCTCTTCTTTCAGCTCTACTGCAGTTAATCTCTTCTTTCAGCTTAACTGCAGTTAATCTCTTCTTTCAGCCCTACTGCAGATAATCTCTTCTTTCAGCTCTACTGCAGATAATCTCTTCTTTCAGCTCTACTGCTGTTAATCTCAATCTTGCCTCTATTATATGAGTAGCATGTAGCTAATCAACAGAACAAGAATCTGGATCTGGTTCTGTTATGCAAGGTCCCTTCTTTCAAGTTTTTATTCTCATCTCCTCATGTAAAGTTGTCTGTTCATTTAAAGTAGTCTCATTCAGGAATTTTTAGTCTTACAAGCTTCATGATTACCGCACTAGTGCTGGTGCCATGTAAAAACACTCACTCCTCTCTACAAAGTGGTAGAAATTAGGAAAGGCATCCAGCTGTAGGAACCATAACTTCACAGACATAGGAGCACAAGGCATTTGTTGGTCTGACTGGATCCAATTCAACCACTCAACCCATGCTAATATGGAAAATGGATGTTAAAGAATTATATAGATAATGACAAAGGCAATATTTGCTTCAAATTTTGGCAAATGGTCAGCAATTTCAGGGATGGGCTAAGTTGATTACATTGACTGCAGTACTCAACTAGTATTTATTTTATTGACCCTGAAATGGTGAAAAGCCCAGTTGACCATTGCAGATTTTGAACTCACAAAAGAAAGACAGACGAAATGCTGCTAAGTATTTTGACTAGTGTGTTAATGATTCTGCCAGCTTACCACCCTGATGACAATGGTAATAATGATGATGATGACAACAAAGATGATGATAATGATGATGATGATGATGATGATGACAACGACTGAGTATAGGCGTAATAGTGGCTGTGTGATAAGTAGCTTGCTTACCAACCACATGGTTCCGGGTTCAGTCCCACTGCATGGCACATTGGACAAGTGTCTCCTACTATAGCCTCAGGCCGACCAAATCATTGTGAGTGAATTTGGTAGATGGAAACTGAAAGAAGCCCGTCGTATATATGTATATATATATGTACGTGTGTGTGTGTGTGTGCGCGCGCACGTGTGTGTGTATGTTTGTGTATCTGTGTTTGTCCCCCCAACATCACTTGACAACTGATGCTGGTGTGTTTACATCCCTGTAACCTAGTAGTTCGGCAAAAGAGACCGATAGAATAAGTACTAGGCTTACAAAGAATAAGTCCTGGGGTCGATTTGCTTGACAAAAGGCGGTGCTCCAGCATGGCCACAGTCAAAAGACTGAAACAAATAAAAGAGAGCAACCATTGACTGTAATTTACTCTAGATTATCATCAATATTAAGCAGCAAATATTTTCTTAGTACTAAGTTATATTTCTCATCTTCCAACAAGTCCTGAAGTTACAGAAATTAAATTAAGTTACAGTATATGAGTGTCAAACCTAAAACTTTGATATAACTTCTGACATGTATAACATAAAACATGAAAAATGTCAAACAAAATTATTTTTGAAAAATAATTTGTGATTGAAAAAAAAATAAATAAATAAAAGAAGCAAAAAAAAAACCAAAACAGAAATACAAAGAAGAGAGAAATCAATAATTTTAATGTAAGCAATATGTAGAAAGTCAAAGAAAGTGTACTCAATGTTTGTATAATTTTAATTTAGTTTTTATACCTCTGTGATTCCACCTTCTATAGCAGATTGCCTCTGTTGAAGCCAAATGAATATGGAGTGCAAAGATATGTAAACAAAATAAAATAGTTAAGACAAAGCAAGTGAAGCAAAAATCATCCACGGGATATAGCTATCTTATCCAATCATGGATTTGATAACATTTAAAGATATATGATAGAAAAATGCTTGTTTAGACAAGAAACGTTCATCAAAATCCTTTCGGCAATATATATATATATATATATGTATGTATGTATGTATAAATCTATATAAAATAGTAAAAAGTTCTCTTAGTACAAAAATTAGTTCGCCATGTAAATTCTGATAAAAATAATTTAAATAGAAATAGATTTAGAAAAATGTAGGCACAGAGTAAAGGGGGAAAAAAAATTAAAATCTAAATCTGAAACCAAGTATAAGAATTATGCACGTGTACACAGGGACATATATATATATATATATATTTATATATATATGTTTTTATGTGCACACGCAAAATACATACATACATATATATATATATATTATATATATATATATATATATATATATATATTATACATATATTCATACATATATATATATATACATATATATAAATATATATATATATATACATATATACACATATATATGTCTAAATTTATATATATATGTATATATATATATATATATATATATATTATATATATATATATACGTAGCTGCACACACAGGCACATGCACACACAGACAGCATACGTTTATCTATTTATTTATTTATTTATTTATTCATTTATACAAATATATATAAACTATGCATGTATCTCTGTAAAAGAAGTATTATTGTCTATGTTTGAAAATAAAAATTCTTTGAGTTTTTCCTTGATAAGAAGACTTCAGTAGAAGTTCTTCCATTTGTTGTTTGTGCATTTGTTAGCAAACTGCATGTTACGTTGTTTCAGCATAACGTTCTCCGTACTTTAGGGATAAACTGATAGGGAAATAAATAATACAGTCACCATTATCATCATCTTTGTCGTTATCATCATTATCGTCATGATCATGATGATCATCATCATCATAACCATCATCATCATTATTGTCATTAGTGTTAGCATAAACATTACCAATGTCATCAACATTATTACTTTCGTTATAATTGCCATCATCATTATTTTCATCATCATCATTGTGATCATCATTATTGCTGACATCATCTTTGTCACATATCTGCTTTTCCATGAAGGAGTGTGTTTGATGAAACTTCAAAGTCATGTCAGTTTTTATTTGTAGTAACTGCTTCCAAGCCAGACTGGAAACCATGTCTGGTCTGTTCATTCTTAGATTAGATTACTTAGATAAGTTTCGGCCAAAGTTGGCCCAGGTCATGTCTAATTTAATAGCACCACCTGGAAAAGATACACAGTCGGCTCTTGGGCATCCTAGCCCATTCGAGCAGAAAGTTATTGTTTTCAAAGACATATCCAGGTGTGGGTGGTTTATCTTGTATTTGTTAGGGGTAATCATCTAGAGACCATTTGAATGCCATGAAATCACTTTCTCCCTTTATGTGGACTGGCACAATTTTGAAGAGAGCAGGGCCAGTTAAGGATAAATAGTTCTGTCATAGTGTTGTGATACAACACAAACATGCTTTCTGTGATGGACGAATGGCACGGGGTCCAAGCCTCAGATGAATTTTAAAGATGATTCCTATATCATTTGGGCAATGTTGATGGAATATTTTCAACATCATACAGATGATATAGCACTCATGGTGGCACTGGAGGGAGTAAAGCCTAAGCTTTTTGAAGCAATCCTTATAGTCAAGGCTTGTTATGTCATCTATATTTTTAGTGATTGATCTCTGGGGATCTTCTTTTGGGAGTTGCTTGTATGACTAGATGTTTTTTCTGACTCAACCCTCTTTTCAGTGTATATATCCTCATGCATCCAGCAGAAAGTCTTTCTTGTCGCTATCAAAATTAATGAGTCCTTTCATATATCATATATATGTGTGTGTGTGTGTGTGTGTGTGTAATCAGTATGGCGCTGACCATGGGAAAAGTACTGTTGCAAGAAGTGAAGTCCAATGCTTTTCAGTGATTGTCCTTGACACTTGTTAACTGACATTGCAAAACTAACTCTCACTGGAAATTGAAGTCTCTTGAATTCAAAGGTCATGTCTGTTGGAATCAGTAGAATTCTTGGAATAAACATTTTCTCCCTTTCCTTCTCCAGTGAGGATTGTTGCTTCCAAAAGATGTGGATGCATTTGCCTGACAATCAGGCTTGTTCCATTGCACAGCTTTGGAAGATCCATTTTTTGCAAAAGCATGGTTGGAACTCCTTTCTTTTATGTCAGTTTGTGAGAAGGCATTTCAGGAGGATCCAAAGAGTTAAGAAATTCAGCAGGATAATTCACTGCTTCATTAGGGTCCACTGCAGAATCAAGTGAGAAATGAATTTTTTTCCCTCGTTATTGATTCATTGTGTAAGTTTCCAACTGACAATCCTGGTCAGTTTCATTCTTTGGTGCAAGTATGGCTCTTTCACAAAGTCAACCATGTTCTTGAAAATTATGTCCTATGTTTGGGTAAACCCTGGTAATTGACTCTTCTACAGTATTGACCAAAATGCCACAGCCATTTGGAAATGTGATGCCTCGATTACTGTCTTGCTGAATGCTTCCCATTCCCAGTTCCAAAAGTCTGAAATGGGCCAAAAGTCTGATATGAGCCAAAAGTCTGATATGAGCCAAAAGTCTGATATGAGCCAAAAGTCTGATTTGGAGTTCTCATTCTAATTGGTTCCACTGTGTGGTAACTTGGCACGTGTCTTCTCCTATAGTCTCAGACCAACCAAAGCCTTGTGAGAGGATTTAGTAGAAAGAAACTGAAAGAAAAATTCATTGAATATTTATGTATACATGTAAGTTTATGTATGCATCTTTGTGTCTGTATTTCTCCCTCATCACTGCTTGATAACTGGTGTTGGTTTATTTACACCCCCGTAACTTACTGGTTCAACAGGAAGAGACCGACAGAATTAGTACCAGGCTTATCAAAGTAAAAAAAAGCACTGGAGTTGATTCACTCAACAAAAATTTTTCAAGGCAGTGTCTCATATTTTTGTTTGCCCACTCAATTGTATCAGAAAAAGAAAAGACGAAGACAGGTGTATAAACAATAAATAGGTGTATTAGTTTAACACTTGGGAAGCTGAGAAAATCTTTTACGTTTCGAGCCTATGCTCAGAGTAATTCTATCCATTTGTCTGTTTGTTCCACAGAACATAATTGAGACACCATTTCATTTATAAGCATGTGTGTTTTGTCCACTTTCACACTTAACTATGGTTATGATAATGATGATGATGGTGTGACCAGGGCTAAAGTGCCAAAATTTTCAAAGAAGCGACAACTTTAAATCTCTCTCTTTCTTTCTCTCTCTCTCTCTATTTAACTTTCTGTCTTTCTATTTGGCTTGAAATTGTCCTCTGGTGAGAATGGTCAGTATTCAAGACAATGACAACCACCACACCATATATATTTATTCATTTATTTATTCAAGAATGGTTGGTTCTGCACCATTAAACATGGTCAATCTCTCTCTCTCTCTCTCTCTGTCTAATGACTGCCATAAGCAAAAATAAAATAAAACTCTGGGGTCAAATTGGCCAACAAAAAATTTTTTGAAGGTGGTGCCCCAGCATGGCCACAATCTAATGACTGAAACAAGTGAAAGGGGAAAAGAAGAGAAAAATAAAATAAAATTATAAGTGTGGGTGTTTTGCACACTTCCAGCTGCAGAGCAGAACTCTAAAGAAATGGCACCACTATTTTTTATAATCTGTTTCTCTCTTTCGTTTTCTCTAAACACACACACACACACACACACCACACACACACACACACACATGTATATTCATTCATGTTTCAGCTATACCTTTTTTCTAACTTCTCCATTCAGATACAAATATACAAATTTCTTTCGAATAAGCAGAGACAATCTGACAGTGAAGCCGTATGCACACAGACACAAATTCACAGCAAAACGAAAATCGTTGATATGCCAACAAAAAGACAACCACACAAAGCCTTGCTCTGCATTCCTGTGATATAGAGTTGGAATTTCAGCAAAAACACTGACACCATTCAGCATTTGTAAATTAATTTCACTATTACTTACTGATTGTCACACGTCATCTGTACTTTTATTTCACTACAACTTATTATCAAAAAAATGTCTCATAAAAAAAGACCATCACAAAACAAACACCAACCAAATGCACGATGTGCATCAGAAAACGAAAATGAAACACACACATGGCTTGCAGATCAGTGATAGAGGAAGAAAGCTCAACATGCATTTGAAACCAATAACTTAACCAGTTGAGCATGTTCCTTAGTGGCTGAACATCTCTGATCATGAGCAGAAGTAGTGGGGGAGCATCATAGCCGTGTGTTGAAAGGAATTCTTTGAGGTTTGGATAATTGACCTTAGGAAACATGGCTGGTTCGTTCAACATCCTTAAGCAATCCTTATTCAGGAACCTTTTGAGCAGGATGGGCTACTTGACCAGAAGAAAATTCTAACTGGGCCCCACCTGCAAGGTCATGTACTGTTTATCTTGATATGAGATCACCATGTCGTGCACATATGGTTGTGATGCATGTGCCTGGTGTACCCTTATCAGACAGGTAATCATGATGTGTATACTGGGCTTTGTATATTTTACCCCAGTGTCACTTTGATTGCATGCACTGCTCTCTCACTCAATAATAATAATAATAATATTTATTTATGTGTGTGTGCATCTTCCTAATTCTTATTTCTTTACTGCCCACAAGGGGCTAAACATAGAGGGGACAAACAAGGACAGACAAAGGGATTAAGTCAATTACATCGACCCCAGTGTGTAACTGGTACTTAATTTATCGACCCCAAAAGGATGAAAAGTAAAGTCAACCTCAGCGGAATTTGAACTCAGAATATAACAGCAGACGAAATACTGATGAGCATTTCACATGGCACACTAACGTTTCTGCCAGCTCGCCACCTTCAAAATTCTGTAAACCTAAATTCATTCACGAAGCATTGGTCAGCTAAGACCAGTTTATGCAGTGGTATAGGAAACTAAACAACATAGCTTCAAGTGAACTCCTTACCACAAGTTCATGTCTTCATCTAAGTAAATGTTCACATATATTCTGAATAACTCACTGTAGAGAACAAGAAGAGGAGACTGTTTAATGATCACATCAACAGAACTGCATTTATTGAATGCAATCTGTAATTAACACTCTTGTTGTTTCATATTCCAACCAAAATATTTATATCATCTATTAATTGAATATGGAAGTTTGCTATCATTTTGCAATTATCATTATGGAATCTAAATTTAATTTTTTTTAATTGTTTGTTTGTTTAGTAAATAAACATTGCTAATTATTAGATTAATGGAATAATTCTTGTGTGGTCATTTAAATATTTTCGTCTTGGAGATGCAAGTACTTGCCAAATTTCACATGGTAATAACTATACATGTATGTTAGTATGTATGCATGTGTGTATATATACTATATATATGCATAAACATTTATACCTATGCATCTATGCATACATATTTATACAGATATGTACACATATATACACACATGTATATAATATATATAACTATATATATAACGATATCAGTGGTATATAGTGGTTATTGTATTCGGTGTGGTGCCACACCCAATGCCTCCAAATTTCAAGCAGGTGTATAACAAAAGTTTCCCATTGAGATTTCTTATGAAATTAATGAGTAAGGTTAGTTTTTATAATGAATTTGCCACTTTCGATGGGTATGCAGTGCACACATAAGTCACCTGAAGTATACGCCTCTGAAATATATATATGTATATATATATATATATATATTATATAAAATCCATTCTGTTTGTCTGTCTGTGTGTCTTCTCGGATCTTGAGCATCCTCCATCCGATTGCACTCAAATTTGATATGTAGATTCCGATGGTATCAAGGCATGTACAAGTCTTGGAAAAATTACAAAAATCGATTCCAGGTGAGAATGCGATCAATAAAGCCGTTTTTGTCCTGCTTTTCTTCCGTCAAACCTGTACATAACTGCACCTTCCATTTTTTGTTGTTTTTGTACTGCTTAAAGGCACGTTTCTTTACTGCCAAGCTTATTGTTGATGATGGTGATGATCAAGATAAATGTTAAGATTATGATGATGATTATGATGATGATGATGATGATGATGATGATTATGGTGATGATGGTGAACATGATGTTAAATGTTATGATGGTGATAATGATGGTGTTGATGATCATGATGATACATGTTATGATGATGCTGGTGATTGCGGTATATGATGACGACAATGATGACAAAGATGCCGATGAGATTTGTCAGCGATATAAGGCTATTTATCAGATATACCTCAAAATACTTATGCCTATTTCAACCAGTAAATATTATCTAACAAAATCAACCTATATAGAACAGTGTTTATTTTGTATCCCTTTGGTCTAAAGTATCTATGGCTACTAGATTTTTCTTTAAGCCTCTATAACAGATCAGATTCATCTCCCCTTGACATAATCACCTCCCTACCTCATTAATTACCTTCCCTCATCTCTCTGACTAGGATCACCTTACACTATCGCATCTGCTCTCCCTCAGTGATAGGAACATTTTAAGGCCTTCACCTTACAAGCTTCGAGATGATTACCACAACTGATGGTGCAACAAAAACAAAATGATGTACAAGCCGTAAAATGGATGGCATTTGAAAGGAGATCCATCCATAGAAACCACACAAAAGTAGTCATTGGTGTAAAATGCAGTTCTTTAAATTGTCAGATCATTAAAATACTGTCCTGTCAATACCAGCATGGAAGCCAGTCATTAAATCACAACGATGATGACGCTGGTGATGATTATGGTAGTGGTGGTGGTGGTGGTGGTGGTAAGGTTGATAAGGATGTTGATGATGGTAATGGTAATGATGATGAGGAGGAGGAGGAAAGAGGGCGCTGGTGATTTTTCAAGAAGTTAGATGATTCTTCAACATTTCCTTGCATTGCTATTTTTGTTGGCAAACGAATTGCAAAAATTCAGTAATTTTTATTCTTCATTTACAACTTCTTTGCGTGTGGCTTCCTGTGCAGGTTTTGGTTGAAACAGTGAAGCTGATACCGTTGCCAAAGAAATGGTTTTGAGAGGAATCTCCTACTTGGAATTGTGTAATACTGTTTGTTTTTTTAGCAAACCAATAAATACTAACCATTAGAATTTATTGGTTTTGGTTGAAAAAATTTAACTTCATTTGTTGCTTGGGCTATCGTTAGGCATACTTGGACTTGTTTAATAATCTTATTAACAGAGGTTTTGAAACAAAACAATACATTCTCCCAGCAGACATTGAACATTTTACTAAATTATATTAACCTAACAAATTAAAAATTTTAATCCTGTCAGACCACATGCAGAGTCCTATAGAAACACTTAAATAAATTAACCTCTCATATACAGATTAGTGATTCGAATTTTTATGCTTGCTTTTAGATTTATTTCATTATATCTGAGTCGAGTGAATCACCTTTCATTATAACAATTACTACAAATTAATATTAAGCACAAAAATCCATGTACCGTCATTGAATCACCCAGCTTTCTACTCAGACCCAAAGTTTTGCAGGTTCTAAATTCCATCATAATATTGAATATTGATAGCAGTATGTAATTTTCAAACTTTATGTTAAATTTTTATTTATGTGCCCTTCTCAAGCCTAGCCAGGCTCATGGGCCCAGGTTCCTGGTTTCTCTGGCATATGTGTTCCCCACAGCTGTTACTCAAGAAACAGGAAAAAAGACTGAGAGAAAGTGGGGGTGAAAGAGTACAACATGGGTCACCACCACCCCCTGCTGGAGCCTCATGGAGCTTAGGTGTTTTCGCTCAATAAACACATACAACGTCCAGTCTGGGAATCAAAACTGCGATTCTCCGACTGCGAGTCTGCTGCCCTAACCACTAGGCCATTGCGCCTCCACAAATGTGCCCTTTTAAAGCCTAGCCAGGCTCATGGGCCTGGTTTCCTGGTTTCAGTGGTGTATGGATGGGACGCCAGTCCATCTGGATGGGACGCCAGTCCATCTGGATGGGATGCCAGTCCATCACAGCGTTACTCATTTTTGCCAGCTGAGCAGACTGGAGCAATCTGAAATGAAGTGTTTTGCTCAAGAACACGTGTTGCCCAGTCCAGGAATCGAAACTGCAATCTTACAATCATGATGCTAACACCCTAACCACTAAGCCACGTGCCTCCACAATTTTCAACTTAGTTATAAAAAAATTTCGACTAAAGGAATAAGGCTTAAATCTTTGGGGCAAAGGGTTACTCAATTACATTAATCCCAGTGTTCAACTTGAAGTTATTTCCTTGACCTCAAATGTCTGTGTTCTTTTTAGGTAAAGTTAATTTCTCAAGCCCTGCCAACTCATAAGGGCCAGTTTCCTGGTTCCATGGTGTATATATTCCCCACCTGGTTGGGAGGCCAGTCTGTTGCAGGATAACTAAGCTGGGTGAACTAGAGCAACATGAAATTAAGTACTTTGCTCAAGAACACAAAGCATGGCCCAATCCAGGAATCAAAACCACAGTCTTATGATCATGGCTCTAACACCCTAACCATTAAGCCACATGCCTCTACTGACTTCAAAGGGGTGAAAGGTAATGTTGACCTCAGTGAAATTTGAACTTAAAGCATACAGCTGGAGATCCCACTGTTCAATTAATATTTATTTTATCAATGTTAAAAGGATGAAACGTAAGGTCAAATTTGGTGGCATTTTAACTCAGAAAGTAGAACAAGAAATATGCCGCTAAGCATTTTGTTTGGTGTGCTAATGATTCTTACAACTCACTACCTTACCAACTTATAATACTTGCAAAATTCATGTTAACACACCTGAGATCAACCCTGGTTCTATGACACAAATGTCTTATCTTAAAGGGATCAAAATTAATCTCCTTCCTCCCGCTTTCAAAATTTTATTTTATTTCATTATTTTAAAACATCACTTTAATACTGACAGTTGTTTTAAGTAAATTCTTCTTAATTGGTAGATACACGTTAACAAAAATGTTAAACAATGTTAGCACAGTTAGGTTTTGGTCAAGTTACATAGTCATAACTTGTATTAATTTCATGTCTTTGCCAACTTCACAATAAACATTAAACATCATCATGCTAGTTTTATCACTTAATTACATCCCAATAACCTATTCTCAGATACAGAATGCTAAAGCCCTTAAAAAATTATGCAAATTACTCTCAAATGTGTAACATTTAACATTTTTACCGTAAACTGTTAATCTTAGTATGTAATGCATTATGCCTTGTTGGTAGTCTGTTGGTGTCCGATGAAGACAAAGTTTGTTTTCTTAATGATGAGAGTGCATGTAACTCTGCAATCCAGAGATGGAAGTACACAGGCACCCACAAGTGTCACAATGATAGTCTGTTGTATGGATTGAAGTGGATGCTGCCCTGTGATATCTATCACTTGCAGCAGCAAGATCCCATGCTGTTCAAGAATTTGGACCTGGAGATCTCCGTTTCCAGTGACTTCGAGGGCCACCTCCCAGTGGTGTCGGGTGTCAACGAAGAGCCCTTCACTACAACAAGACGACCAAAGTTTTTTTTTTCCAAGGTCTGGGGTCTCCTGCCCATGAGCTCTAGACCATCACCTTATTTACCTTTACCCGTCATGTTGGTTAACAATGACAACAACAAAAGCAAGATCCCATTACCAGTCCTCTCCAAAGGCAACTGCTGCTCATGAGGTGGGAGGCCTCCAAGCTGACCCCGTCTGTGGCAGAGGCTTCACATTCACATAGACAGATACTGCTCCATTATGCAGTTATTATTAATTCACTCCATGTGCTATTATAAATCTTCAGCAATGATATCACCATTGCTAGCTTTCTTTACTTTCTCTATTAATCATACATTAACAGCAGAAACATCAATTACAGCTATAATAAGACTACTTAATCTTTATATCACTGGCCAAATCATTTCAGGTATAAATTTGTATTTAAAAAAAATGAATCAATTTAAGACATTTTCCATTGGCTACAGTGAGCTAATGAGCTTGGCTCAGTAAATTCTTATTGAATGAGTGCTAATAAATATTCCATCCTTGATCAGTTGCTAACCTTTCACAAAAGCTTATCTGATTGATAGTGGTACTGCTATACACATGGACACACTACATTAAATTGTGATGTAGCCCACCGAACTAATTGCCAAACATTTAAACAATCATTACGTCTCAGCCATCAAATTTATAGACACAGTGTTTCTTCTCTGCATCTTCTGCCAATTCTATTATGGCACCTGCTCCTCCGAAATAGCTAACTGCAGACTTTCTCATTCAAGGCCTCTTATACATATGCATGCATATACATAAACACACGCATACACACACACATAACACACACACACACACACACACAAAATAAGTTGGCAAATAATATTTTCCTAATTCTCAATTTTAATATGTATTTTGAGTAACATACAACAGCAAATGTGATCTCATATTGAACTGTAATAATAGAATAAACAGACATGCTTCAAGGGGAAAGAGCTGGAATTTATCCTAGCCATCTATAAAATACATATACATATATACATACATACATGTATGTATAGTGGAGGTGCAATGGCCTAGTGGTTAGGGAAGCGGACTCGCGATTGTAGGGTCACAGTTTTGATTCCCAGACCATGCATTGTGAGTGTTTATTGAGCGAAAACACCTAAAAGCTCCACGAGGCTCCGGCAGGGGGTCCTGTACTCTTTTGCCCCAACTTTCTCTCACTCTTTCTTTCTGTTTCTGTTGTACCTGTATTTCAAAGGACCAGCATTGTCACACTGTGTGTCATGCTGATTCTCCCCGAGAACTACATTAAGGGTATACATGTCTGTGGAGAGCTCAGCCACTTGCACGTTAATAAATGAGCCACGACATCACTGGTGCCAAGCTGTATCAGCCCTTGCCTTTCTCTTGGATAACATCGGTGGCATGGAGAGGTGGGGGCTGGTATGTGTGGGAGACTGCTGGTCTTCCATAAACAATCATGCCCAGACTTGTGCCTCGGAGTGTAACTTTCTAGGTACAATCCCATGGTCATTCATGACCGAAGGGGTTCACAACATGTATGTATTTATAAATATATATATAATTTGCAGGATTCAATTGAATCACAGTATTTTGATATTAGGTAGAGGAAAAAGTTTGTGTGCTGTGTTAAAATAATGCTTTTTTTTATATTTTTGTGGTGTGTATGTTCATTCAGTTCATTATTTTAACACGGCACACAAACATTTTCCTCAAACTAGTAATATGGACACCAAGTTAAGATCTAGAATAGCATGTCTCACTTTACTCTTTTTCTCTTTCACTTGTTCAGTCATGTGACTGTGGCCATGCTGGAGCACCACCTTTAGTTGAGCAAATCGACCCAGGACTTATTCTTTGTAAGCCTAGTACTTATTCTATTGGTCTCTTTTGTCGAACTGCTAAGTTACAGAGATGTAAACACACCAGCATCGTTTGTCAAGTGATGTTGGGGGGAACAAACGCAGACACACAAACATACACACACATATATATACACATATACGACAGGCTTCTTTCAGTTTCCATCTACCAAATCCACTCACAAGGCTTTGGTCAGCCCAAGGCTATAGTAGAAGATGCTTGCCAAAGGTGCCATGCAGTGGGACTTAACCTGGAATCATATGGTTGGTAAGCAAGGTACTTACTACACAGCCACTCCTATGCCTGTGTATCAACAGTATACATGGAGACTGACATATTTGTTACTGTATATACGAACTTCTCTTGCTACTTAAATGCACATACACATGAACAGATCGATATACTGATTGATATAACTATATATGTATATGTAAAAATCCCATACAGACATACTCCAGTATACAGTTTCATGGTTCAATGTAAGTTGCAGACCCAAAACAGGCAAGGTTCCTGGTAGGGTGTAAAGTAAGTGAGAAAACAAATGGGTTAAATGTTCACTACAGCTGTTTCAGATGCATTTTGTATTGATAAACAATTCAATTACATCATGAAACATCACTTTCCATGATGTA
>NC_043008.1:62817574-62825074 GCF_006345805.1 Octopus sinensis
CGAGGCTATAGTAGAAGACGCTTTCCCAAAGTGCCACGCAGTGGGACTGAACCCGGAACCATGTGGTTGGTAGACAAGCTACTTACCACACAACCACTCCTGCCCCTATATATACATAAGAGTAATGGTAAATGGAAGTAAATGCTCAAGATGTTTTTAAATTATTTGTATCACCATATCACCAACATATGTTTCAATTCATACATTATAGCAAATCCGAGAGGAAGAATAATGTGGAATAATGTATCAATCTCATCAGGAAAGAGATTATAAACAATAGTGCTCATTAATATGCCATTTTTACAGATATAAGAAACTATAATATATAATATATGAAAAACAAAGGTGCATAGGGTACGCTAGTAATTTTAAAATACCTATTTCTTTACTACCCACAAGGGGCTAAACACAGAGAGGTCAAAGGACAGACAAATGGATTAAGTCGATTATATCGACCCCTGTGCGTAACTGGTACTTATTTAATCAACCCCGAAAGGATGAAAGGCAAAGTTGACCTCGGCAGAATTTGAACTCAGAACGTACTGGCAGACGAAATACTGCTAAGCATTTCGCCCAGCGTGCTAACGTTTCTGCCAGCTCGCCGTCTTAATTTTAAAATACCGTTAAGAAATTTGACATCATAGGTCGAGAGAAGAAGAGCAGGAAGGGAGAAAGAGAATTGAAGGAGGAATGGAGGTATAAACAAATAGAACTATTGAAGAGGTTGCAAGAAGCAATGAAAATTTTAGAAAAAAAGATCAAATAAATAAATGAGTGGAAACTGAACAGGTGAGTGTGTTAATTAACAAGGCATTAAAGCAGAATCCCTCACCCCAGACACAACAAAATATTCTTCAACACACGAATCTTGCGAAATAAAGAATCTTGAAAACCAAATACAAAAGTGAAATATATAGGTGCAGGAATGGCTGTATGGTAAGTAGCTTACCAACGACATGGGTCCGGGTTCAGTCCACTTCATGGCACCCTGAGCAAGTGTCTTCTACCATAGCCTCAGGCTGACCAAAGCCTTGTGAGTGGATTTAGTAGGCAGAAACTGAATGACACCTATTGTATTCATATATATATTTGTATGTGTATATATTTATGTGTCTGTGTTTGCCCTCCCCCCTCCACATCGCTTGACAATCAATGTTTGCATGGTTCAGCAAAAGAGGTCGATAAAATAAGTACTAGGCTTACAAAGAATAAGTCCTGCCATGGCTGCAGTGGCTGTGTGGTAAGTAGCTTGCTTACCAACCACATGGTTCCGGGTTCAGTCCCACTGCGTGGCACCTTGGGCAAGTGTCTTCTCGTATAGCCTCGGCCCGACCAAAGCCTTGTGAGTGGATTTGGTAGACGGAAACTGAAAAGAAGCCCATCGTATATATGTATATATATATATATATATATATATATGCGTGTGTGTGTTTGTGTGTCTGTGTTTGTCCCCCTAGCATTGCTTGACAACCAATGCTGGTGTGTTTATGTCCCCATTACTTAGCGGTGCGGCAAAAGAGACCGATAGAATAAGTACTGGACTTACAAAGAATAAGTCCCGGGGTCGAGTTGCTCGATTAAAGGCGGTGCTCCAGCATGGCCACAGTCAAATGACTGAAACAAGTAAAAAGAAAAAAAATGAAAAAGAAAAAGAAAAAGAATATATATGTACATATACTTGCACAAATTGCTGTGTAATGGAACTAAACTTGAAATGACAGAGTTATAAAACAAACTACTTGACCACAAAGCTATACAATACAACGATGTTACTCTGCTGCTCATTTTGTGTTAAATTTGTGTGTTACACAAGAGATAAACCAACTTATCAATTCAGGTCATTAGCAAGTCATCTTCACATATAACGGGTGTTTCTTATTGCTGCACATTCACATGTATCCCTTAGGTATTTGACTCTCTTTACACTTTTACTCGTTTCAGTCATTTGACTGTGGCCATGCTGGAGCACCGCCTTTAGTCAATCAAATCGACCCCAGGACTAATTCTTTGTAATGTAAGCCTAGTACTTTTTCTATCGGTCTCTTTTGCCGAACCACTAAGTTACATATATATATGTATGTGAGTGTGTATGTGTTGTGTGTCTGTGTTTGTACCCCCAACTGATGCTGGTGTGTTTACGTCCCCGTAACTTAGCAGTTTGGCAAAAGAGACCGATAGAATAAGTACTTGTCTTACAAAGAATAAGTCCTGGGGTCTTTTGCTGAACCACTAAGTTACATATATATATGTATGTGAGTGTGTATGTGTTGTGTGTCTGTGTTTGTTCCCCCAACTGATGCTGGTGTGTTTACGTCCCCGTAACTTAGCAGTTTGGTGAAAGAGACCGATAGAATAAGTACTTGTCTTACAAAGAATAAGTCCTGGGGTCCTCTTTTGCCGAACCACTAAGTTACATATATATGTATGTGAGTGTGTATGTGTTGTGTGTCTGTCATTGTTCCCCCAACAGATGCTGGTGTGTTTACGTCCCTGTAACTTAGCAGTTTGGCGAAAGAGACCGATAGAATAAGTACTTGTCTTACAAAGAATAAGTCCTGGGGTCGATTTGCTCAACTAAAGGCGGTGTTGCAGCATGGCCACTGTCAAATGACTGAAACAAGTAAAAGAGTAAAACAGTAAATAGTGTGCAGAATTCCTCATCTCTGAAATATAGAACTGTAGAAAATCTGCTGTAATAATTTCCATTCAAACCATGGGAAGAAGTGGATGCTAAAATTGTGATGAAGTTGATGATGATGATTGATAGTGATGATGATATTATGTACATTCCCAATATTCTTGTTTTAGTAAGGCGGCGAGCTGGCAGAAATGTTAGCATGCCGGGCAAAATGCTTAGCAGTATTTCGTCTGTCTTTATGTTCTGAGTTCAAATTCTGCTGAGGTCGACTTTGTTTTTCATCCTTTCAGGGTCGATAAATTAAGTACCTGCTGCATACTAGGGGCGATCTAATTGACTGGCCCCTCCCTCAAAATTTCAGACCTTGTGCCTTGAGTAGAAATGAATAAGGCAACAAGCTGGCAGAAACGTTAGCACGCCAGGCAAAATGCGTAGCCGTATTTCGTCTGTCGTTATGTTGTGAGTTCAAATTCTGCTGCGATTGACTTTGCTTTTCATCTTTTTGGGGTCGATAAATTAAGTACCAGTTACACACTGGGGTCAATGTAATCGACTTAATACCTATGTCTGTCCTTGTTTGTCCCCTCTATGTTTAACCCCTTGTGGGTAATAAAGAAATAGGTATTTTGTCTGTCTTTATGTTCTGAGTTCAAATTCGACATTGCCTTTCATCTTTTTGTAGGCAATGTACCAGTTGCATACTGCGTTCGACCTAATTGACTGGCCCCCTCCCCCAAAATTTCTGTCTGTGTACCTAGAGTAGAAACGAATATTATTGTTTTAGTATACTGTACATTTTTAACAGTAACTTCAGATAAATCTCTTATTTGACTTAGTATTCTTTTTTTAAACAAAATAAACAAAGAAAGATAATATAAGAGAATCTTTATTAAATAGAATTATAAATTATTTTTGCCTTCCTTCAGCAGCTGAAGAACTCAGAAGATTGTTTATGGTATTCTTAAATTTCCTTTATCATTTCCTTTCAAATTACTAAATAGCTTTAATTTAATACACACACACACACACAAACACACACACAAACACACACAAACACACACACACACACACAAACACACACAAAGACACATACACGCACACACACACACAAAGACACAAACACACACACACACACACACACACACACACAGACACACACACAAACACACATAAACACACACAAACGCACACACACACACACAAACACACACACACACACAAACACACATAAACACACACACACACACACACAAACACACACACACACACA
This sequence comes from Octopus sinensis, assembly GCF_006345805.1. NCBI lineage: Eukaryota > Metazoa > Mollusca > Cephalopoda > Octopoda > Octopodidae > Octopus > Octopus sinensis. Next base: position 62,821,483 of record NC_043008.1, read on the forward strand.
AACACACACACACAAAATCACACACGCACAAGCATGTGTGCACACAGACACACGTACCTTTTTAGTAATTTTTCATTTCAGAATGAAACTTTATTAATAAAATGTAGGCTTCACACATTTCGTGAACTCTTATCATACAGCCTTTATGTAGACCTATTAAATAAAGTACTTTTTTGTTCAACTAGAAAGCTTATTTTACATTAAAGTGACATAAAAAAATGTACATTAATCAATAAAAATGACTTTAGCTTACAGATTGATATCAAGATTTCAGAGCTAATATGCAAACAGAAGATTGATATCACTTAGCTTCTTAGAATCCAAATGGTTTAGTTTTTGCCTAATAATAATTATTTTATCTTGTCATTGTCTTCTCAACGTTTACTTCTATGATTTTTCTTTTTTTTTTTTTCTTTTTTCACGTTTGCTGTATGTAGTCTGGAATTTGATGAAAAAATGTTTCTATGACAATTCTAAAACAAAACACACAAAACTGATGATAATGCCCACTTGCTCACCCCGTTCTCTATCTCTTCAGAATAGATATGGTAAGTACATTGTTTTCTACCTTTAAAGCAATATGCGAAAAGCTACTTTTCCGAAATTGATTTCTGTGTTATTGAATATTGAAATAGATAAATCGGTAGCTATTTCAGTTTATTACAGTAAGACAACATATCTATTCGGCTTCATTCTTATACAATTATATCATTTATAGCTCTACTTTAGCACAACATCTGCACACACTATCACTGAGAAAATCTCTTATGAAAGCACACTTGCCAGATTAGGAAGACTTCTGTGATTGATAAAGAATTCGATGGAATTCTTCTACTTCTAATGCCAATATTAAGAGAATTGTTGTTATCAGTTAAGATTAATGATTTTTATCTTATGTATCAAGTTTGCCAATGTACTGTAGAATTACTAGTCTTGACATATTCCAAACTTTCATGTTAAAAGTAATTATTTTAAAAATTTAACCTTGTAATCCGAGCCTAACACTGTCCATAAAGTTTCTTTCAGCTTAGAAATCTGTCTTCTCTCTTATTTAAAGTTTCCAGTGTATATATTTCCTAAAATATACATCTTGTATTAGCATCACTTTCATAAAATGCTAGACACTTTCAGTTTTATATTTCAGCATAAGTGCATCTTAGTACAAATGTAACAATTTTGTTATTATTTTCTTTCTAATTTTTTTTATTATTATCCAATTGGTATAGATTAGTGGTTTAATACAACAACAACAACAACGACGACGACGACAATAATAGAATGACTGTTACAGAATTACTGAATAAATATTTAATTTACTGATATGTAGTTTCATAATCTATCAGAAAATACAAAGAGTACTTATGTATTTGGTTATGGAAAGAAGGAAATCCAAGATAACATTTATATTATCTAATTTTAGGAATGTAATGAATTAAACCAATCACCTTTTCATTTAAGCCAGTATTTCCACCTCCAACTCTCCATCGCATCAAAATTTTTGTTTAAGAATCTTCTTGAGGTAATTTCATCTAAGTCTTGTGTCATTTTGTATACATTTGAGCATCACCATCGACATCATCATTGTTGTCTTCATCATCACCATCGTCGTCGTCATTTCATTCAATGGCAACAAAGCATTAGTGCTACACATACCATGATACATCATTGCATGACACTTCCTTAAACATGAGCAGCATGCAACTAAACTCCTCAAGATCACTCAAAATATTGGGTCCCTTTATCACCAATGGTCTCTCCTGGTGAAAAGCACATCCTTAACATAACTTAACAACTGGACTTTCATTTCAGAACCAGAAGATACTTCAACTTTCAAGAATTATTGACACACTTCAAGGGCTCCAGTTATTTAGCTATTTATATTCAAATTAGAAATCTAAATGTGTGTGGCTTAGTGGTTTGGGGCATTCAGCTTATGATCGTAAAGTCGTGAGTTCAATTCCCAGTGGCACATTGGGTCCTTAAGCAAGACACTTTATTTCCTGTTACTCCAGTCCACTCAGCTGGCAAAAATGAGTTGTACTTGTATTTCAAAGGGCCAGCCTTGTCACAATCAGTGTCACACTGAACCTCTCCGAGAACTACATTAATGGTACAAGTGTTTGTGGAGTGCTCAGCCACTTGCACGTTAATTTCACAAGCAAGCTGTTCCGTTGATTGTATCAGCTGGGACCTTCATCGTCACAACCAACGGAATGCACCTTTTTAGAAATTTAAATCATATATATGTACTTGTATATTTTGTAGTGCATCTGAACATTGCACAATAATCTCATGGTTATTATTCTTATTATTTCAATATAAATGATAATTTTTAATATGAAAACGTAAGGCTTCTGTATTTTTCCTCTGTGGATAGATTTAGGATAAATGTTAAATGTATGAAACTACAAACTACAATATGCAACAATACTTAACTCTGGAAGTTCACCAACAATTAGTAATTGTAGTTTTACATGCAAGTACAATTAGTGTCCAGGCCATGTCTGCATGGTTCAAAGTAAGCTGTAGATTGTCGATACTATGTTCGAGTTTTTCACTTTAAAACTAAACACATATCAACTGTGTTGAATTTCCCTAGCTTGTTTGAAACCAACAGAATATATTAAAGGATATAACACCAAAAGAATTTTGTCTTATACCCTTGGTATTAGCAATTATTCACAAATGCCAAAAGTAAAATCCATTTCTCATCAAGTTCACTTAATTGTTCCCTTGAAAGTAACTTGCATATATGTGCAAGTCTGAGTGAATTTATTGTATCTTCAGATGTTTATGGATCACATTAAGCATTCCCTGAATAGTGTGGCATAAACAAATGCACTGTCAATATAATTAGAAAGTATTCTTTTCATTAATCTATGTTCTGGGATAAAGTCAAGCATTATATTTATTTTGAATTATGTGTCTAACAACTTACTTATGATAAAGAAAGACCCATAATATTGAAAAAAAAATGTTTCGAAATGAATGTTGTTGAAGTAAATGGTGAATGATTACACTTACTGTATAATTTTAAACTCATGTATGTACAAACAAGGTTCCTAAATGATTGTAATTATTGCTTTGACTAAGGAACTCCCATCTGAGTTTAAAACAAATTGTCATGGTTTACTTGACATAGTCTAATTCAACACAGTCAACAGATAGCAGACACAAATGAATAAAATAATTTATCATAAAATGGAAGAAATACATTTCCAATCAAAAATATTTCTGAAAAAAAAAATTTGATAGTACTTTAGTGGTAGAAAAAAAAAGTAAATAAGTTAAAAAAACAAATAACAATGAAAAGTTTTTGCTAATTCCTTTAACAAAATTTTGGGTTGTAAATTTTTTGATTGGATCCATGTATCTGCGTCTCTGCATATTTGTAATTATTGCTTTGACAAAGGAACACCAATCTGAGTTTAAAACAAATTGTCATGGTTTACTTGACATAGTCTAATTCAACACAGTCAACAGATAGCAGACACAAATGAATAAAATAATTTATCATAAAATGGAAGAAATGCATTTCCAATCAAAAATATTTGTGAAAAAGAAATTTGATAGTACTTTAGTGGTATAAAAA
>NC_043008.1:62827574-62872574 GCF_006345805.1 Octopus sinensis
ATTGCTGATCTTCGAAATGGTCTTTATTAATATTTCTTTTTGTATATTTTTGTTATTTCCTTCGTTGATTAAATGTCATGTAATGAAAATGTCCATTAACAATATTTTAAATTATGATTGTAGTTTCTGAGATATTGGTCTGATTTTCCTTCTATCTTTGTCAATGCAATGGAATTAATTTCAAGAAAATTATTTTAGTTTCAGTTAATTAAATTGATTATTAATTGAGCAGGTTTACTGAAACTTAATCCCTTCATGTTAACTAATTTGTACAAACATGCAATGATCAGATAACTTTAAAAAATATATAATATATTTACAAGTAAAAGTGACTTGCAGTTTTAATCACTGCAAATGAGTATCTGTTTAGAAAAGTTGCCTTAAGTTAGTTAATATTTTCATGATTTTATTCATGACATCATGATTCAACAGCTACAGTACTTTATAAACTTAGAATTCAGTGCAATGTTTCTCACAGACATTTCGTTAGTCTGGGAATTATGACAAAGCGATTTGAATTTTAAAATGTTTTTAAATCACTTCCCTTATTTCTTTCTTTGCTGAAACAAAAGTAATTTTCCTTTCTCTTATAAATGAAAATTCTTTCTCTGGCTTAAAATTAATATTTAAAAACTGAGTCTCTTAGAATACTTTAAGTTTTTTATATTTAATTTTGATTTTTTTTTTTGCATATAATTTCGAATGTGTTCCTTTAGTTTTATTTTTAAAACTTTAATCAACTGCTGCTATATTTAGAATAGATAATGAGAAATATTAAATCAATTATTTTCTACATTAAAATATCATCCCTTAACACTAAACAAAACAGTATTAATTGACAATATCATGAGAATTCAGTGTTTTCTTAGTATTCATGAAGCACAGATATATACAACTAGAAAACTGCATTGTAAAAGAGGAAAATGTTAGAAAATTTATTCAGTAATAAATAGCTTTCTTGAAAATATAAATGCTTTATATAAACATTGAATAAAACTGCAGAAAAGAGTGACCCTACAATACTGAATCATAAAGTCAGTGAAGCATAATTTTTCTCAACCTAACTTCCATTGGTTTACTGCTTAAATATAATATCATAGTGAAGAAATATTGATACCATTTTATTTTGAGTTCAGTAGTTTTCTCTTCTATTTGTTACATAAATTGTGTCTTCTAGCCAGAAATAAAAGAACTAGAAAATATAAAATATTTACCTCTTTGTAAACATTTTTTATTACTGCTTCTTAAAATGGTTTAATAAGATTTCAGGCTAAGTTGGTTTTTTGAAAGAGTGGAGAAGAATTGAATACACGAATATAAAGCAATGTTCTAAAAATGATAACAAAAATATTCAAAGTAAAAAAAAAAAGATGTGATACTGTAATTTAAATAAATGTAGTCACTGATCATATGTAATAAATAAGATTTACAAAGCTATCACTAATAGCAAATTAAGACGAGTCTTCATTCACTTGTACTAAATCTTGGCATCATACTGCTAATATTGTCTTCTAATAATCTTGAAAACTTCATAAACGGTAAAATATAAATCTTTTGCCAATGTAAATGCAAAAACAAAAGAAAAAGAAAACCACTGCAACAGCGCAAGACTTTGGAATAAGATGATAGAACACAACCTTGTTTAATGTAGATGACTGAAGTAAAGAAAACAGTTTTTAGACAGTGTCGGTCACTAGATATTTCTATCTTATTTTACTACAGAGTTTTAATGCTTCTTTATGTTAACTAGATCTACAAATTTTGATTTTAACTAACATTTACTTGCAGGTGTATACTACATTATCGTTTTTCATTTCTAAAATTAACTTATTTTCTATCTTTTCGATGAATAATGTATGTATAAAATAAACTAATATTTGGAATAAAATCTAAATGGTGAATTCCACAATGAATGTTTGCTCAGTTGGAATTTTTGGATCTAGACACGAATACAACTATTTGGTTACTCTAACTCTTCACATGCACCCAAAGAAATTTTTTTTATCACAATCAAATAAAATTTTATAACAGTTTCAATAAAGATTCAACAATATGCCAAAGTAATTTCATAACATGAATATTCAAAATAATGCTTTTAGTTCTTCAAAAGGCCTTCAAATTTATATTTCAGTTATCTTGGAATGATTCACTGAAATCTTATCAGTACATGGACTATAATTCCAGAAGGTAGCCAGCCCTAAAATACATCAAGGAAACTAAAAAAAAACATCATGATATTTCAATAAGCAAAATATTGATCCAATCATAGTTGATATTCACAATTCTAAATGAGAAAAGGATTTGCATGCAATAAAATTTCCCGAACTTGAAAAAGATTGTAGAAGATTAACAGCATGTGGCCTCTATATGAGGAAATGAAATTACATGGTGCAAATTTTCAATATTCAAAATATAGAAAAATGTCAGAAAAGGAAAGACACCTGGTATAAAATCGCAAAATATGCAGGAATTATAAGTGGCCATTATTATCACCAAAATGGATTTTGTTCTTCTTTATATGAAATGTATAATATTAGGTTGAAATTATTGTCTTAAAAGAATGTTTAAAATTTTGCTTTATCTCAGGATTTGAAGTGTAAAAATCAATTTACCTGGAAGAGAACTCAGCAAAATATTTTGTGATGACTCAGGGTTTTATGATGTTAAAGAATAAATTCAAGTAGTGAGAAGAGTAAACAAGATGGAAATTTTTCTCAGATGGTACTTAATGGAGATAGCTTTAGGTTTGAGGAAAATTGAAACATCGATCTTGAAATTGTCTTTATTTTTTTTTCTCATTTCTTTTCTATCCATAGTGTACAATGTACAATATGTTTACAAATAGCAATAGAAATAAAAATGTTAGCGACTTTATCAAAGAAATCATTTTCTAACAAAAGCCTACGTATGTGTGTGTCTCTGCACACAAGTTTGTATGTATGTGTGTATATATGCACATATATATCTATATGTACATATATGTATATTGTATATATGTGTGTGTTTGTATATATGCATATGTATGTATGTATATATATATATATATATATATATATATATATATATATATATATATACATATATATATACACATATGCATATACATATATATACATATATATAACAATACAAAGCTACAATAATAGGAATTACTCTAAAAACGAAAAACACAAATAACTATGAACACAAAAATATATATATATATATAGAGAGAGCAAAACAATAAAAATAATGAGAAAAGAAAGAAAATTCCATCATAACCAAATATATAAAGTTGTTTAATCTCCAAATGTGATTAAAATTCACTATTTCACCATGAGTAGAAAGTAGTGATGTGTGATAAGATGTGGCTGTATTGAAGAAAGATAAAAGACATCCATTTAGATATTGCTAACAGGAATTATGGCTAGATGACATTCTGTCAAAGAAAGAACATGAAATAAACCAAAAATATGTTTTAATAAAGAACTGACTGCAGTTGGTATTGTTACATGAGTAATTGATACAATAAATGCAAACCCATTAACCACTTAAATAGGTATGTGTTATTGTTAGAATACAAACATCTATTTCAGTCACACAAACATGCAGCATGAATGCGAATGTAGAATATAATAATTGGTTGATTCTAATCATATATGCATTCATAAATACATTCACATGCACACACACACACGCACGCACACACACACACACACACACACACGCACAAATACACACAAATACATGCACAAACATGCGCACAAACAAACACACACACAGATAGACAGATATATATACACACATATATATATACAAATATATATGCATACATATATACATATATATATATATTATATATATATATATATATAATATATATATATATATATACATATATATAATATTGATATTGATATAGACACAGAAACAAGATATAGTTATACATATTGATATGCAAATGCACATACACACACACACACACACACACAGATAGACAGATATAAATTTATATAATATTGATACTGATATAGACGCAGAACAAGATATAGTTATACATATTGATGTGCAAATATACATACACACACAAACACACACACATACACATATATATATAGATATGTATATATATTGGTATGTTAGTGTGTGTGTGTGTATTTATGTACGTATGCATATGTGTGCATATATTATGGATGAAAGTTTATATATGCATACAATTCAAAAGAAATTAGTTATTTCACCTTACTGAATAGAACGTTTCATTTATTATGAATTAGTTTTAAAATCGTAGACAAAGCTTATAGTATATTGTATTGTCTGAAATTCAGATAAGGAAGGATCTGTATAGAATCCATTTGGTTGTGTATTTATATTTCGTATTTGCCTATATATAACTTATGTCATTATTATTAATATCTTCAATCTGTTATCATTGTCCACTCTCCTATTCTTACATAGGTTAATGGAATTTTTCTTTCAGGTTGATACTCTATGACCAGATGCCTTTCCCGATGCTAACTTACCCTTATTTCCAAGCATGTTAACCCTTTCATTACTGTATTTATTTTGGAATGCTCTGTGTTTCATTCAATTACTTTAAATATAACAAAGGATTTAGTAAAATAACTTGGTTACCATTAAGCTAGTGTTAGGAACATGAATTGTGACTTAGGTTTGGTGGAAGATTTAAATTCAAAACTTTTGAAAACAAGACATTTTTACTCAGAGCCAGAGCCTGTTTCAGCCAGGTTGGTATCGAAAGGGTTTATATTTCCCCATGAATGGATATGTTGTCAAAAAAGACTTAAAATGAATGGTACCAGTTGTATACAAAGTGACATGCTTTTACAACTGTCTTATGATGTTGAAGCAATGAAGTACTCACTCATATACAAACACAAATGCTTGTGTGTGTTTGCATGTACGAGGGGCGTTCAATAAGTAATGGCCCTGATCCACTTCCCATTGTAGTAGAGCAACGAAACTTGGCACAGTTATTAGTCTTTTTCTACATAGGAACAACCCAGAGTTACACATTTCTCCCATCGTTTGATGCAGCTCTGGAGACCGTTTTCGTAGATGACCCCAGCTTCGTCCTCCAACCACGACGTGACTTCAGAAATCAAGGCTGCATCATCTGGGAAACGCTTTCCTTTCAAAAACAACTTCATGGCTGGGAAGAGGTGAAAATCAGAGGGTGCAAGGTCAGGAGAGTAGGGGGATGGGGGAAGAGTTCATAGCCGCATGCCTGTGCTTCTGATCTGGCGACACGCGAGTTGTGGACCGGAGCGTTGTCCTGCAAGAGGAGGATGCCTTTGCTGATCTTGCCCCGCCTCTTGGTTTTGATAGCTTCTCTTAATTTCCTCAAAAGTGAAGCATGATAGGCTCCTGTAATTGTGGTACCCTTTGCCAGGAAATCTGTCATCACTACTCCGTCCTGGTCCCAGGAGACTGTGAGCATGACCTTGCCAGCGGAGGGCTGCACCCTTGCCTTCTTTGGAGGAGGTTAGTCATGGTGCTTCCACTGCATTGACTGGGCTGTGGTCTCTGGATCATAGTGATGGACTCAGGTCTCATCCTGTGTAATCAGTCTTTTGAAAAATTTTGACTCATCTTCTTGGCACATCCCTAAATTCATCCTCGAGCACTCGACGCATTCTTGCTTCTGGAAAAGTGTGAGCAACCTGGGAATCCATCTGGCAGACACCTTTTGCATATGCAAATGGTCATGAATGATAGTTTCCACAGACCCAGTACTAATCTTGACCTCATGGGCTATTTGGCGAATAGCTATGCGTCGATCTTTCAAAATGGCAGCCTTAACTTGACGGACAGATGTCTCATCAATGGCAGAAGGGGTATGACCAGATCTGGGAGCTGTTTCCACAGAGTTCCGACCATGTTTGAACTCACGATACCAGCGTTTTACAAGGTCATATGATGGGGCATCATCACCATAAGTTACTTTCATTTCATCAAAAGTCTCCTGTGGTGTGCGTCATTTCAAATACAAAATCCGGATCACTGCTCGACACTCAACAGGCCCCATTTCCCACTTGACTCATTTCAAACACCTGTAAATCAGAAACCACAATCTATAGAAATATAAATAATTGCACATGCAAAATTTCAGCTGGATCAAACAACGACAAGTGGGTTAGAGGCATTACTTATTGAACGCCCCTCGTATGTCTGTGAGTTTGTTTACATCTTCAATCTCTTGTACAAAAGTGTTGCATATATGTTGATCTCTGATTTTCCTGTCAACGGTTTGTTCGGGTACTTTGTGTCACTGCAGCTGCATGAATTAAGCAATTCCTTACTGGGAAAACCAGTAAGGGTTTCACATCATGAAGAGCATCCAGCCATAAGGCAATGTCTCCCATATGAAATATTCATTTAACCCTGAGGTCGTCAACCGTTTTTTATCAATGGTCCCCTTTTATTACTATTTTATTTTGGTGGACCCCCATAGCCATTCGATGCTTAAAGATTTGTCTTATAGAAACTTCTTTAAAATTTCTTGTTTTGTTTTCCACACATTAATGTGTGTAGGTTGAACTACATAAAATCTTAGAGAAAGAAACCTAGCTGTTCTTGGAATACATACATCTAAAGCAAATGTTTTTCAGAGGCCTTTAAAATTCTATTGCAGATCCCCAATTTATGATTTTAGTACATGGACCCCCAAAAATCCTATATGGACCCTCAGGGGCCATATGGACTCCATTTGAGAACCACTGCTTTAACCCATACTGAATGGAAAAAGCAGATGTAAAATAAGAAAGGAATTTGACTTCCGCTTCTAACTTATACATCAAAATATTTGCAATATTTACTGTGCATTTATGGTGAAATGAATGTTCTGAAAAGAATAATGAATGTAAAATATGTTATGATTGTGTTGAGAAATGTCAAAGAAGTGATCTTATTTTTTAAGCAAAACATTATAAAGTAATGAAAAGTTTTCAAAACAATTTGTAAGTTTACGTTAGTTACTATAAATGTTGTATTTTTTTGCAAAGTTAATTGATTCAAGATAATATTTATAATTTATAGATGTGTATTTATTAATGTCTTTCTAAATATAACATTCTAGTTGAAAGTTTCGAAATAAAATATGTAATTCAATAATGGATCACAATAATACAGCATTCTAATGCAATATAATCTTTGTATGTCTTTATATAAGTTGGTAAAAGTGAATATTCTACAAATTAACTATAGTATTCTTAAGTATTCATTAATTTCAAAAGCATGCAATTAATGATTTATTAGACTATTGCATTAAGGAATAATTATTTCAAAACTAGACATTTCCTTTCAATTATCTTATCCATCAAAGCCTAGTTATAGCATAAACTAATTATTTACTATTATTTATTATTACAGAGTACATCTAAAGATTTTAATCAAAACTGTATGTAATAAACAGTTGTAAACATCTTGTTTCGATATACAATTTTTCATTGGTAGAAAGAACAAATTAAGCTAAGATGCATCTGTATGAGGTTGCTGCAAGAATACCCAAGGTGTTGCCATCATCACCAGTGTCATAACGATTCTCTCATCATCATGATCGGTATCATCATTGTCATCATCATAATTTTTACATCATCATAAATTTTCCATCTTTGCATAGGTTTGACTAAGTCATGCATCTGAGTCATCACTGATGGGAGTTCTATTTTCATAATCTGATGCTCATATCTTCTCTTATTTTCTTTTATTTTAGTTATATGGCTGGATATCCTTCCTATCATCATCTACTTTACAAGGTGTACCGAGCTGATACTTCAAGGGCACAACTCCAGAGATGTTGAATAGACAACCCTAAGAGCTCTTTGTTTGCTCTGCTTAACCTACCAACCTTTTACAGCTATCTATACTGGGTACATTTCATGGTACCAACACAAGAGAAATTATGTTAATTGCCATTTACTTTGAGAGAGCAGGCATTGTTGACTGGTAAAAATGTTACATATATATTTGCTGGAAATAAACTAGAAAAGTTACTCAAAGCTGATCACATGTGAACCACATTTAGCTATAAATTATTAAACATGATTTCTGCAGTGCATTTCCACAAAAACGTGACAGTGGTTACTTCCTCATCATAGCTTGCATCGTCACACATAACTGTTATTGCCAGATATAGCTAATGAGGCTCTTGTGTATAGTATTTGAATGAAAACAGATAATAAAAAATTATATGCTAACATTACATTGAAAGATATTTCAAAGTGGTTTTTCCAAAACGTTTGTGTTTTACATAAGAGTGTTGGAGATGACAGAGAAGAGTATCACTAACAGCTTCCTACATAAAGATTCTAACGAGCCATAAAGATTCTAACGAGTAGGATAACTGTTGAACATTATAAAGGAAATAGTTTGTTTGTTTTCACATTTGCACAAACTTTTATGGAGATATCTCCTCCAAGAAAATCCTCAAAATCCTTTCTTGGAAACGATTTCCTAGAATTCACAAATTACCATATAAGATTTTTGAAGATATCTCACTGATTTTCTTCAATCAGAAGGCGTTTAGAAGTTAACTGACAATGAATGTGTTGCTTTATAGGATAATTTTTTTTGTTTTCAAGTAAAGAAGAATTTAGACCAATAACACAATATAGATAAGACAATATTAGGAGCAGGTATTATGCAGCGAAGATATGAATTATTGATTATTTCATCTCATATGTATCTAATATTGAATTTAATACGATAGCATACAAACTGTTACATAGCTTATTAAGGTTTCAAGATAGGAATATCATGTCAAATAAACAACAGCAAAAAAGACTTCGTTCAAAATATTCTTTTGATGTCAAGCATTTAAGAAATATTCTCTTTATAAAGATATTTGCAAGCTTAGTGATAAATTGTATATTTTATTCACCAAGAAATGGGTTTTCAACGAAGGCAAATATGGTGTGTTATTAAACATAATATGAGAGACACTGTTTGGAAATCAGTATTTCTCGTGGTGTTAATTGGAATGGTGTATGCAGTATAATGTGACTTATATTTTAGTATTGTACTCAATACTTTAGAAGCTGAGATATCATAGTAGTAATTATTCAACCTTTCATGTTACAGATTGACCTGTTTTTAATTTTGTAGAATATTGTTTTATTTGCCTCTTGCATAAATTCTTTTATTCTTTTATTTTCTTACTTTTTTCATTCGTTTGACTGTGGCCATGCTGCAGCACCTCCTTGAAGAGATTTCAGTTGAACAAATCTACCTCAGGTCTTATTTCTTTAACCTAGTACTTATTCTATTGGTCTTTTTTTGCCAAACTGTTAAGTTACAGGGACATAACACACCAACATCAGTTGTCAAACAGCAATGTTGGGGACAAACACATGCACAAAGACAGATATATACATACACACATTCATATATATACATATATACATATATATATATATATATATATATATATACATATGTGTGTGTGTGTGTATATATATCTGTAAAAGTAATATGTGGCAATTATTCGGTAGCCATGATAAAACTTCAAGTTTCAGATGCCGAGGTGGAAATCCACACCGCCATCTCTTCAGTTACCTGGCCATCAGAAAAAATGTTATGAAAATGCATTTCTACCTTGGCATCCGAAACTTGGAGTTTTATCATGGCTACCGAATAATTGTCACATATTACTTTTACAGATAAATTCCTCTATTTACATAATATCGAGGTCTCTTTCATTCTTTTGTTGTCTTACCATTTTTATCAATATATATATATATATATACATATGGCAGGCTTCTTTCAGTTTCTGTCTACCAAATTGACTCACAAGGCTTTGGTCATCTCAGGGCTATAGTGAAAGACATTTGCCAAGATGCCACACAGTGGGACTGAACCTGGAACCATGTGGATGGAAAACAAGCTTCTTACCACACAACCACATCTGTGCCTATATATATATATATATATATATTATTTTGTGCTTTTGTTTTTTTTCTTTATCTTAAAACATAAAAATAACCAAAAAAACTATCTCTCTCACGCTGGTGCTATGATAAAACACCTCCCCTTGACTCAGTAGAAGGGATTCCAACCATCAAGATCTCTCCAAAGATGAAACAAAATTGACATGGTTGTTTGATCTATCGAAGAGAAGGTTATCATTGAATAAAAATTTACTCAGATAACCCATCCAATCACTGGCAGCAAGAAAAGTAGATTTAAACAATCTTTTTACTCTAGGCACTTGAAATTTTTGGGGTGGGGCCAGTCAATTATATTGACCCTAGTATGCAACTGGTACTTAATTTATCGACTCCGAAAGAATGAAAAGCAAAGTCGACCTTGGCAGAATTTGAACTCAGAACATAAAGACAAACGAAATACTGCTAAGTATTTCGCCCGGTGTGCTAACATTTCTTATTTCTTTATTGCCCACAAGGGGCTAAACATAGAAGGGACAAACAAGGACAGACAAAAGGATTAAGTCAATTACATCAACCCCAGTGCGTAACTGGTACTCAATTTATCAACCCTGAAAGGCAAAGTCGACCTCAGCGGAATTTGAACTCAGAACATAAAGACAGACGAAATACCGCTGATTATTTCGTCCAGTGTTCTAATGTTTCTGCCAGCTCGCCACCTTAGTAGACTGAAATAGTGACAAAGAACTTGATTCTCTACCGTGTGATACTGAAATCATGATAAAAATATCGGTTTAGAATTTTAGCAATTTTAGCAATTTTGGTGGAAGGGTATTCAGTTGTATTGTTCCTTGTGTTCAACTGGTACTTACTTCGACACTGAAATGATGAAAGGCAAAGTTGACTTTGGCTGAATTTGAACTCAAAATGTAATGACAGAATCAATAAAAGTATTAAGATAGGCGTAGGAGTGGCTGTGTGGTAAGTAGCTTGCTTACCAACCACAGGATTCCGGGTTCAGGCCCACTGTGTGGCACCTTGGGCAAGTGTCTTCTACTATAGCCTCGGGCCGACCAAAGCCTTGTGAGTGGATTTGGTAGATGGAAACTGAAAGATGCCCGTCGTATATATGTATATATATATATATATATATATATATGAATGTATGTCTGTGCATATGTTTGTGTGTCTGTGTCTGTCTCCCTCAACATTGCTTGACAAAAAGAGTAAAAGAGATACAATGTGCCAATGAGGCACACATATTCATGCCACTATTTACCTATCTTGTGAATCCTTTTAGTGGTGTTTAAAGTATTTTGCCTAACCACTGTCAAACCCAAAGGTGCAGTAAAATTTTTTACGTGCTGCTCTTCCTCTTTTGACTAAACTTATTAACCTAGTATAACTGTGGTTAAGAAGTTTACTTTGCAAATATATGGTTAAGTAACCAACTTATTAGAAATATTAACCCTTCCATTATTATATTTCTAACTAAAACACACCCTTTTTGTGTTTCAATTAAATTCTAAAATAATCACGAATTTAGACTGACTTCGTTAAACAACGGTAACTTTTTTATTTATCAAGATTTTAATGTTATTTTTGAAACACAATCGTTGCAGTTATGAAATTATTGCATATAACTTGGATATTATTCCATAATAAATGTTGTTAAGGGACTATATTTAGAACTAGCTCCTTATTTTGCTCAATAATGAAAATTTTTTCTCATAGACATAGATGTATGGTTAAGAAGTTTTCTTCAGACCAATATGGCTTGAGTTTAGTTCCATTGTCCAGTGCCTTGTGCAAGTGTCTTCTAGTATCACCTCAGGTTGACCTAATGTCTAGTGAGTAAATTTGGTAGCAGGAAACTATGTTGAATCTCCTTACATATGTGTATGTGTGCCTCTCAATATATATGTGTATGTGTTTGTTTCCCTCTAACTTAGTAGTTTAGTAAAAGAAGCTAATAAAATAAATACCAGACTTTGAAAAATAGTACTGGAGTCGATTGATCGACCAAACCCTTCAGGATAGCGCACCAGCATGTTTAGAGTCCATTAAATGAAAGAGAATAGAAGAATAAAAGATTAAAAGCCAAATGTTATTATTGGACAGAAGATGTTACATAATACAGGAACAGAGTGGTGTCTTAATGTTTAAATAATTGGTTTCTTAGAGAAAGGGACACCTTATTAAATGAAACTAAAATCTATGAAGTCAAACAGCTTGTTCATGCTGAGGAATGATGTGTCATAGAAGCATAATTGACAGATCACACATACAGACATGCACACACACACATACATACATATGTGCATACATGTACACACAAACATACATACACACAGTTCTTTAGTGTAACTAGGTTAATTTTAATAGAAACTTTGTGTTTTAACAAATTCTCTATTCAAAATCGCTATTGACTTTAGCTGTGTGTGTATATACTGTCCGCTATTTAAATATTGCAGCTAGTGAAACAAAATAGATTACAGATATCGCTATACTGGTTTCTTGCTTAATTGGCAACATAGAATATTATTTAGCTGTTTATTTTGTTTGATATTAAAGACAATATAAATGTTCACAGCTTGAAACTAATTTGTTTTACTGGATTCAGATTACTTGAGGAATAGATCACACCACGGCTACATGTTATCACTTGTTCTTCTATAGATTTATTAATTAATTATTAACAAATTTCTTATAGAAACTTTGTTAATATACATCCTACTGTGATACTTTCTTGAAATGATAATTACTAGCTGAATGATATTCTGGCAGATTTGTAAATTAATTTACCTAAAAATAATGAGTTAATTAAATCATTATTTCTTGATTATTATCTACATAATTTTAGAAACTTATGATGTAGGGAGCACCTGTACATTCATGCAAGAACATGCACACACACACACATGCATATGCATGTGTACGCACATATATACACTTGTATACACTCACATGCACATGCATGTACACAAACACATACATGCATACATGCACCCCCCCCCTACACGAAAATACTCGCACATAGGTGAGAGATAGTTGAAATATTTATTGCATTTCATCATGTTTTTTTTTGTTTTTATTTGATCTAATTATCTATATATAAGATATCTATATAGTCTTGAACTGATTATTACATACACACACACACACACACACACATGCACAGACAGAGCATATATACAATAATGAATGCTATTGAACATGTGGTTACATATTCACATGCAAATTATATTCTATACTGGTATTAATCACAAGGTAAGATATTAATTACTCATTGCATTAAAGCACTTATCACTGTTGGAAATGAAGTTTGTTTCATGTTAACGTTGGGTGATGCATTATCCATAAGCTGAATGGTTACACTTTGTAAAACATTACTACTGGGTAACAAATATTATGATATCATCATGTACAGCATTTAAAATATATTGTAATAATTACTTCCCAAGCAATATATATTTTGGATGAGTTCAACCATATCAATTGCTATGTGATTAAGATGTATTCTCTAATCTTTAGATTCTTAAAAATTGTAAGAAATGAATTGCAATTTTGAAGTGCAATAATCATCACTAGATCTCAGATAAAACGTCACCCTCTTTCAAGCCTAACCAGGCTCATGGGCCCAGTTTCCCGGTTTCTGTGGCGTACATGTCCCCCCAACTGGACGGAACACCAGTCCATCACAGCGTTACTCAAGAAACAGCAAGAGAGAGTGAGAGAAAGTTGTGGCGAAAGAATACAACAGGGTTTGCCACCACCCCCTGCCAGAGCCTCATGGAGCTTTTTGGTGCTTTCGCTCAATAAACACACACAACGCTCGGTCTGGGAATTGAAACCGCGATCCTCCGACCGTGAGTCCGCTGCCCTAACCACTGGGCCATTGCGCCTCCACAAATATCAGATACTTAACCCTTTCATTACAGCATTTATTTTGCGATGCTCTGTGTTTCTTTCAATCAATTTAAATATAACAAAGAATTTAGTAAAATAACTTGGTAGTGTTAGGAACATAAATTGTGACTAAGGTTTGGTGGAAGATTTTAATTCAAAACTTATGAAAACAAGATAATTGTACTACAGTGCCAGAGCTCGTTTCAGCCGGGTTGGTATCAAAAGGGTTAAACTATATCAGTGAAGAACCCCTTGTAGACTAGGAAGAACACAGTCTCTACTGCTTTGTGAGAGAGATGTAATCTTTACCTTTGATAAATTCCTATGTGTATATACATTTATAAGTTAATAACTGAGATTAAGGTAAATTACGTATGTAAGTTTAAAAAAAAATGGTTACATATTTCTTGTTCTATGACAGTTCATTTCAGCACTGGAATATCTTGTCAGTATGAGACACATAAATTGATTTTACAGGAGACTATGACCTTGTTCCTAGATATTTAAATGATTTTAACGAAAGAAAAAAGCTTCTTCTTAAAAATGAGAAGAAAAAAAACCCCAAAAGCAAAGAGCAAAAACAATTACAACCTTATCTATGCTAAAACTAGAAAGTATATTAAATTATAAAGAAAACAACAACAAACAACCCTCAGATGGCAGCTTTAAATGAAATATTAAATAAAAGTGAGTTAGTATTACTTAATGTTTAACTGCACAATTGACTGAGTCATTTTTTCACGAGGAAATGATTATGTTTAAGATCATCGTTGTTATTATTTTCTGTGATATTTTCCCCTACCGCATATATAGACAGATGAGATACTTAATATATAGTTTTATAATTGGTTTACAGACTTTATTCTTTGCTTTGAATGATGTGAAAATCAAAGACTAAAAGAATAATGTTAAAGAAATGAAATTTGGTCTTTGAAACTGTAAATATTATAAGTACCTTATTTTACTCTTTTGCTTGTTTCAGTCATTTGACTGTGGCCATGCTGGAGCACTGCCTTCAATCGAGCAAATCGACCATAGGACTTATTCTTTGTAAGCCTAGTACTTACTCTATCAGTCTCTTTTTCCAAAACTGCTACGTTACAGGGACGAAAACACACCAGCATCGGTTGTCAAGTGATATTGGTGGGACAAACACAGACACACAAACATATATACACACATACATACATATATATATAATATATATATATATATATATATATATATATATATATATATATAT
The DNA here is from genome assembly GCF_006345805.1 of Octopus sinensis. Lineage (NCBI taxonomy): Eukaryota > Metazoa > Mollusca > Cephalopoda > Octopoda > Octopodidae > Octopus > Octopus sinensis. The sequence continues at coordinate 62,842,611 of NC_043008.1, forward strand.
ACATATATACTATGGGCTTCATTCAGTTTCCATCTACCAAATCCACTCACAAGGCTTTGGTTGCCCCGAAGCTATAATAGAAGACACTTCCTCAAGGTGCTATGTAGTGGGACTGAACCTGGAACCATGTGGTTGGTAAGCAAGCTACTTACCACAGAGCCACTCCTACACCTATTTTGGAATAAATTAATGTATATCTTTTTATCTGGTTTCAGTCGTTTGATTGCAACCATGCTGGGGCACCACCTTGAAGGGTTTCAGTCAAGCAAGTCGAGCCCAGGGTTAATTTCTTTTAGGTCTAGTTCTTATTCAATCGGTTTCCTCTGCTGAACTGCTAAGTTATAGGGATTTAAACATACTAACACTGGTTGTCAAGCGGTGGCAGCAGACAAACACATGCACTAGAACACATATACATATATGTGTGTGTGTGTGTGTGTGTGTGTGTGTATGTGTGTGTGTGTGTGTGTGTGTGTGTGTGTGTGTGTGTGCGTGTGTGTATGTGTATATATATATAGTTTTTGAAGTGGTGTACAGATATGTGTATATTGAGAAAAAGGAGGAAGTCAGATTTTGGATAATTCTTTATAAGCACTTTTGTTTGTTTAGCTGAACTCTTGGAGACAAAAATTAAAACCAAAATGGTTTTTGGTTTTAATTCTTGTTTTAAAGAGTTTGATTAAACAAATAAAAGTGCTACTAAAGAATTATCCAAAGTTCCTACTGCCACATTTTTCTCAATATATATTTATGTGTGCACATAGATATATATATATATATGTATATTTGTGTGTGTATGTGTGTGTGTGAGTATACACAGGTATGTATGTATATATGTATGTATGTGTGTGCGTGTATGTATAATAGACTCTCCCATTGAAGACGATGTATGAGCACTCAGCTTTTGCCAAATGGCCTGCACAAATGATTTTTTTATAGTGATCAAATATTTGTGCCTCACATTAGTTCACTCTCTCCATCAAATCGAAAATGAAATCAAAATCTAATGATCATGAGTGCAACGCCCTAACCACCAGGCCATGTGTCCTCACACACCTATATGAAAAGATTCTTTTAGTTTCCATCTACCAAATCCACTCACAAGGCTTTGGTCAACCTGAAGCTATAGTAGAAGACACTTGCCCAAGGTGCCATGCAGTGGAAATGAACCCAGATTCATGTGATTGGGAAGCAAGCTTCTTATTTCTTTATTGCCCACAAGGGGCTAAACATAGAGGGGAAAAACAAGGACAGACCAAGGAATTAAGTCGATTACATCGACCCCAGTGCATAACTGGTAGTTAATTTATCGACCCTGAAAGGATGAAAGGCAAAGTCGACCTCGGCGGAATTTGAACTCAGAACGTAAGGACAGGCAAAATACCTATTTCTTTACTAACCACAAGGGGCTAAACATAGAGGGAACAAACAAGGACAAACAATCGGATTAAGTCGATTACATCGACCCCAGTGTGTAACTGGTACTTATTTAATCGACCCCGAAAGGATGATAGGCAAAGTCGACCTTGGCAGAATTTGAACTCAGAACGTAGCGCCAGGCAAAATACCGCTAAGCCTTTTGGCCTGGTGTGCTAACGTTTCTCCCAGCTCGCCGCCTTCTTACCACACATCCACACCAATCCTATATTGCAAAAGAATACACTTTCTATCTATCTGTCTGTCTGTCTGTCTGCCTGTCTGTCTCTCTGTCTCTCTCTCACTTGCTCACTCTCTCTCCTCTTGTTTTTCTTAAAATGTATCAATTTAAGGTACTGTGTATTCTGTAAACTGGTCAGTCTTAAAACACTGACACTTTTGCCAATCAACAGTTGCTGCTTAAAAGAAATAAGGAAATATAAATTGATCTTTGTCTTGATAGTAAATACATAATCAGAAGATTTATTTCCTCTTATGCAATAAACATTTAATCCAAAGAATAGATGACTAGGCAGGAGAAATTCTGATGTCAGAAACATATTCAACCCTGGCACCTTTTGACAAATTGGATTTTAATCTGTATTGTAGAAAACAGGATTAGGAATTCAATACACAGTGTAGAGTTAATAGAGTAATACATCATTTATTAAAATGATTCTGTCAAGAGTGTGTTCAGAAAATTCTAAAACAATGGAAATAAAGACAAAGATTTTTAATGCATCACTTTAGTAATACTTAAAACATTCTACATGTCAAATGTTTAAATATCTGAACTGTATTATTGTTAAGCTGGTTATAATTTTCCAAGCTATTAACCTCAACTTTAGAGATGAAGAATAATTTTAACATTGACATCTACACTATATTCCAACAGTTTTGATCTTCAGTCATCACGAAGGATATTCCCTGGGTATGTACAAGATACCGAGATTGTCTTGTTGTTGTTGCTATCAGTAGAAAATTAATTAAATAACCTAAAAGTCACCAGTGGCAGAGTGGGTAAGAATTTTATAATTCTTAGCTTACCTGTTAGCCTTCAAATGGGACATGCCTGGCCCAAATACTTAGCCAAATATTCAAACTGGCCAAATCTGGCCTCTCACACTTACCCTACACTGTCATACTAAACATAATCACATCATCAAAATCATGAATCTGTGAGATAATTCACTACTAATTTGAAACAAATTGGATAAATAAGCAAGACTTTTGATAGATTAATCTGAATGTTAATTAGTTAAAAGTAAATATTCATTGTATTAGACTAGATTTGAATTAGATCTTCTTCTTCTTCTTTTTCTTCTTCTTCTCTTTTACTTCTTCTTCTTCTTTTCTTCTTTTTCTTCTTCTTCTTCTTCTACTTCTATCATCATCATCATCATCATCATCATTATTATTATTATTATTATTATTATTATTATTATTATTATTATTATTATTCAGTTCTTCTTCAGTTCCTCTTCTTCTTCTTCTTCTTCTTCTTCTTCTTCTTATTATTATTATTATTATTATTATTATTCAGTTCTTCTTCTTCTTCTCCTTCTTCTTCTCCGTTTTCTTCTTCTTCTTCTTCTTCTTCTTCTTCTTCTTCTTCTTCTTCTTCTTATTATTATTATTATTATTATTATTATTATTCAGTTCTTCTTCTTCTCCTCCTTCTTCTTCTCCTTTTCCTTTTTCTTCTTCTTCTTCTTCTTCTTCTTCTTCTTCTCCTTCTAGTGGCTACAGCTACAACAAATTTCGCAATGTCATACTTTCTTATGTCGCTAATTTCCTGTTACGTATTTCTACAAACAGCATCAAGAGCATCAATGTAGTATTGTGGTTTTCTCCTCTATCAGACGATGAGAGAATCTTCAAAACATAATATATTATATGGCCTCATCTTCAGTATAGTAGCAGTGGCCAGCAAAGACCTCCTTGTACAGAAGAGCAAAAGTATGGATGGATAGAATCATCATCATTTTAAAGTTCCCTTTGCCAGCCCTGCATGGATCAGATAGAGTTTGTTGAGGAAGATATTCTACAGACAGAGATGCCCCTCTTGTCACCGACCCTAACCTGTTCCCAAGGACAGTAATATTCCCTTGTGGCCTGACATATTATTCATAGAAGACTAGGCACATATGGTACTAATTGTATGACTGTAACACTCATTTAAAACAGCACTGAATGTCAAGAAAAGGATAAATATGCAGAAACACACCCTCATATATGCACAAACAGGCACACCTTTACACACACATATGCAGACACACAGACTCACACACACACACACACACATATATTACAAGAGTTTTTCATGTTCTTTTTCCTAAATCAATGTAAGGGCTTTGAGTGGTGTAATATTATATTTAATTCTTTATTGCCCACAAGGGGCTAAACATAGAGGAGACAAACAAGGAGGACAAACAAATGGATTAAGTCGATTATATTGTCCCCAGTGCGTAACTGGTACTTATTTGATTGACCCCGAAAGGATGAAAGGCAAAGTTAACCTCGATGGAATTTGAACTCAGAACATAGCGGCAGATGAAATACCTATTTCTTTACTACCCACAAGGAGCTAAACACAGAGGGGACAAACAAGGACAGACATAGGTATTAAGTCGATTAAATCAACCCCAGTGCGTAACTGGTACTTATTTAATCGACTCCGAAAGGATGAAAAGCAAAGTCGACCTCAGCGGAATTTGAACTCAGAACGTAGCAGCAGATGAAATACCGTTAAGCATTTCACCTGGCATGCTAACGATTCTACCAGCTTGCTGTCTTAGTGGTGTAATATCATATTAGAAGATACTGGTCCTAGGTGCTGCACAGTGAGACTGATTCCTCAGAGCATAATCAAAAAGCAAGATCCTTAATCACACAGTACTATGTCCATAAAATTTCTCCTTAGTCTTAAGCTCATTATGTTAGGTTTTACAAGCCTTCATGAAATGCCTTGTGTACATACTATCATGATGATCTTGATGCCCCTACTTCATAGCCTAGCTTGTACATCGCAGAGGACAATTGTAAACCAAACTGATAAAAACATTGTGGTAAATATTGGTTTCAAATTTTAGCAGAAGGCCAACAATTTGTGGGGAGGAGGTAAGTCGATTACATTGAACCTAGTTCACAACTGGTATTAATTTCTAACAATCCTGACAAAATGACTTCAGTGGCATTTGAACTCAGAACATAAAGACACACAAAATGCTGTTAAGTGTTTTGCTCAGAATACCCATGATTCTGCCAACTGATCGCCTTCTATTGTTGTAAATATCAAAAGAGAAAATAATGTTTCATATCTGAAGATGATAGTGACAGCTCAAAATATAATATTTATAGTATACATATTGGATTTAGAATATATTTAGTTTCCATAAACTTTAAATAAATCTCTATACAAATCTAGGTTCATTGTTATTATATATGATTACCAATTATGCAAATTTTTTAATAAATTCTTTAAGAAAGCAATATCAATTTGAACAAGTTAATAATCTTTATTCAGCTGATAATAACATTAAATTAATGGTATTCTTGGTCAAAATATTAACAATTTTAATATCGCTACTACTTAAACTCTTTCCCCTTTATAAATCATTTATTATCAATGGTTTTTTTTTACTTTACATGGGGCTATAAATAGCCATCTTGAAGACTCATAAATATGGCACTTTAAGTCACAGTTGCAAAGTAAAAGTGAGAATATTTCCTCTTTCTTTCTCTCTCTTTTCTTTTTTTTTTGATTTTCATGTGACTTACAGTGTCAGATTTTAAAGCTTCCCTTGAGGTAACTTGCAATATCTGATGCACTGAATCATCAGAAATAAATGAATTAATCCTATTAAATCACCTTTTATTCTCTTACTATCCGATTTCCAAAGTAACTTAAGTAGAATTGAACTACTACGTCTTGACATTTGAGACTAAATGCTAATAAGATAGCAATCGTGACATTGTTTTGTTATTTTAGACTGACTGTATTCTATTTAATTTACTGACTGTTATTTTTGGTTCAACTTACAAGAAATTATTGGCACCGTTGCTTCTTATTCACTTAAATATGTCTATACATATACACTATTTATATGTTTATTACCTTTACGTCTGAACATATATAAGAAACTTTAATTATATCTGAACACGATTTCATTTATATATGTGTGGTACCAAGCTATACAATCATACAAGTCAAGAAACCAGGATAGACATATCTCTAGTTTCCAGTATGTTAGGTTTTAGGTAAAATTTCCCAGGCATTATGTTCAAAATAGATATTATAAAATTAGTATTTCAATTTATTTCTGATATATGATGTTGTTAAGAAATTTGCTTTTCCATATAAGATTTCGGGTTCACTATCACAAGTTCCTTAGACAAATGTATTCTAATTAAGCATTAGGCAAGCAAAAGCTTTCTGATGGATTTGGTGGAAGCTGAAAGGGGCTCATCATTTATCATCCTCTTCCTCATCATCATCGTTTAAGTTCCATTTTCCGTACTAGCATGGTTTGGACGGTTCAACCGGGGTCTGGAAAGCCAGGAGGCTGCACCAAGCTCCAGTCTGATCTGGCAGTGTTTCTACAGCTGGATGCCCTTCCTAACGCCAACTACTCCGTGAGTGTAGTGGGTGCTTTTTACGTGCCACTGGCACAGGTGCCAGGGGAGGCTGGCAGCAACCAAGATCAGTTGGTGCTTTTTACATGCCACTGGCACAGAGGCCAGTCAAGGCAGCGCTGGCATCGGCCACATTCAGATGGTGCTTTTTACATGCCACCGTATATATGAATGTGATGTCAAGATATGGTTAAAGATACACACACACACACACACACACACACACACACACACACACACATGCACACACACATGCATATGTACAGTAGGCTTCTTTCAGCTTCCATCTACCAAATGAACTCACAACAAGGCTTTGGTTGTCCCAGGACTATAGTAGAGAAATACTTGCCCAAGCTGCAATTCAGTGGGGTTGACCCTGCAACTATGTGGTTGAGAAGCAAACATCATATCCAAACAGCCGTGTTGCATATTTCTGTCTCTCTTTGTCTGGCTGTCTGTATGCCTCCCCCACTCTCTCTCTCTCTCTCTCACTCTCTCGACCAATGGGTCTCAACTGTTTTTTTTATCTATGGATGCCTTTGATTACTATTTTACTTTGGTAAACCTCATAGCCATTTGATGTTTGAAAACTTTGATGTTTTATTGATGCGTCTTTCAAAATTCCTGTTTTGTTTTTCACACGTTAACTGGCGTAGGCTGAACTATGTAAAACATTTAAGAAAGAAATGTTGCTATTTCTTCCAATAAATACATCTAAATCAAACTTCTTCATTGACCCTTAATATACTACTGTGTGTACCCAAATTACTATTTTGCTTGCATGGGCCCTCAGAAATCTTATATGGATCCCTAGGGGTCATATAGGCTCTAGTTGGAACCACTGCTCTAGATAATTTAAAATAGAGAATTTTTATATTGCTTTGTAATATTTTTCTAATGCTTATTTCTCATTTAGGCACAAAGCTAACAATTTGAGGGATGGAGTTAGTTGAGTACATCAACCCAAGTACAAGACTGGTACTCTATTTTACTGAATCTGTAGATGAGAAAGGTAAAGTTGACTTCAGCAGTACTTCAACTCAGAATGTAAACCTGTAAATTTTTCCCAATGCTAATAATGATTCATACAGTTCCCTGCCATAATATTTTATGTAATTTTGGTTTCAAATTTTGGCACAAGGCCAGCAACTTCAGGAAACAGGCAATTCGATTAAAGTGACTCCAGTGTTTAACTGGTACTTACTTTATCGAGCTTGAAAGGATAAAAGGCAAAGACAACCTTGATGGATTTGAACTCAGACATAAAAACAGATTAAATGATGCTAAGCATTTTGCCTGTAGTGCTAACAATTCTGAGACTTTGCCGCCATATACTTTGGTGTAATATCAAAACATATTATTGGGTATGATGGATGTTTCTTGTACATGTATTACTTGATGAGAGGCTTAAGAGGTTCGCTTACCACCATGTGATTTTGTGAGTGAATTTCTATTTCCTTTCTGGTCTCACCAAAAAATTGGTTTTGTTTGCTTCCAGTCCATCACAGAGTATGTCTGAGCTTCTTAACCTCTCTTAAAATGTTGTGCAACGTTTTTAAGCAGAAGGTACATTTATCCAGTGTTACTTGCTTCCATTTCTCTGCATAACTGAGACTAGGTTGTTTGTTGAATGAGAGACTGTTGAAGAATCTACTGAAACTTATTCTTGTCTAAGTCATGCAAGTATTGCAAAGTAGATATTGAAACAACGATGATGGTTGGGGTTTTAGTCATGATGGCTGCAGTGGTGGTGGCAGTGGTGGTGGTGGCAGTAGTAGCAGCCACAGTGGTCGAAGTGGCAGCGGTGGCAGAGGTGGTAGTGGTAGTGATGATGCAGCTGCTGGTGGCAGTGAGGTGGTGGGGGTCTCTTTTACTCTTTTATTTGTTTCATTCATTTGGCTGTGGCCATGCTGGAGCACCACCTTTAGTCGAGCACATCGACCCCAGGACTTATTCTTTGTAAGCCTAGTATTTATTCTATTAGTCTCTTTTGCTGAACCACTAAGTTATGGGGACGTAAACAAACCAGCATCGGTTGTCAAGCGATGCTGGGGGAACAAACACAGACACACAAACACACATATATATACATATACATACATACGGCTGGCTTCTTTCAGTTTCCGTCTACCAAATCCACTCACAAGGATTTGGTCGGCCCGAGGCTATAGTAGAAGACACTTGCCCAAGGTGCCATGCAATGCGACTGAACCCAGAACCATGTGGTTCGTAAGCAAGCTACTTACCACACAGACACAATAAAGTTGATGGAAACACTTACAAACCTGCACCTCAGTGTTGTCCTTATTGTTATTAAACCCCATGTCAAATCTGATATGAAGAAAGGATTTCCACTAATGACAATCCAAGACTGGACTAGATCAGTCATGTATTGATGCTATTATATATTTAGAACAGCATGGAATACTGTGATGTATGTGCCATTTGGAGTTTTGTCCTTGGGAACTGCAAGTGTCCATGTTATCGAAACATAAACTAAAATTGGTTCATCTGCATCTATGAAAAAGTCTGTTTTAGATTTTCATACAAGATTGGATTTCTTTATCTTATCCAGATAATTAAGCATTCCCCATGCTTCACTAATCCTGATTCTGATATCACACTTAGACTTGGAGATATGACACCTTGTGTATCATAGAGCCTATACAAAAACACAGACTTAGATTTATTAGTCATTGCTAGTGAAACAAGAAGCTAGTAATAGAGACAAGTTCTTCAATGGCAAATTTTCCTATGGTAAACAAGGATGAGGCAGACCAGCAAAAATCTACTTTACACTCAAATTACAAAAGACACTGGATTATAGATGACCAAGAGCTTAAAAATAACATAATTGATGGAAAGGAACAGAAAATATGTGTCAGGAATGCCAAGAAGTTTTTGATTCACTGACTAACTTACCAACCACATGGTTCCAGGTTCAATCCCACTGTGTGGCACCTTGGGCAAGTGTCTCCTACTATAGCCTCGGGCCAGCCAAAGCCTTGTGAGTGGATTTGGTAGACGGAAACTGAAAGAAGCCCATCATATATATATATATATATATATATATATATGTATGTGTGTGTGTGTATTTGTGTGTCTGTGTTTTTCCCCCCAACATCGCTTGACAATCGATGCTGGTGTGTTTACGTCCCCGTAACTTAGCGGTTCAGCAAAAGAGACCGATAGAATAAGTACTAGGCTTACAAAGGATAAGTCCTGGGGTCGATTTGCTTAACTAATAGCAGTGCTCCAGCATGGCCGCAGTCAAATGACCGAAACAAGTAAAAGAGTAAAAGAGTAACTTACTACACTAAATTATTCAAAATTTTCTTTTTTTTTTTTTAGACAATACTGTGTGATTTAAGAGGGATTCTGTTTCTACATCTAGCAACTCAATTGATCAACTAAAGGGTCTCTAGTTTGTGTATTTGGTTCATATGGATTTCACTTGCACATGATACTGTTGAGTGTATAATTATTGCTTCTCTTATTCGTGAGAGAACAGGACTTTGACTTGGTATCTTCACAGTTGTTTCTATACAGCACTTGTAATACAATTTGCATTGTTGCATTTACTGCTCTTATTACATGCATTTTTTTCTCCATTTGATTTAATCATGGTTATGTATAAATTCTGCTAGGCCTGCTACTATATTGCTTCTTATACCATTTTTGTTGTTTGGGTTATTGATGAGAAATGGTGACTTTTAATATAATCTTAGGAGATTAATTTCAGATTTTAGTTAAAATTTTAATTTCTTAGAAAAACACTTAAAACATTCTTTGGCATTTCCCTTCAGTTCATAAGATGTTAAATCTAGTTACCATCTATTGTAAGTGATAAAACAAATGGATTTCATTTTAATAGATAAATTGAAGTTGAAATGTTAGTTAATATTATAGGCCACTATGCGAAGTAAAAAGAAAAAATGAGCAAACAAATTGATATAAATTGTCAAAGGATATAATAAGATTCTTTTTTGCATGTATTTAGTTTTGTTTAAAATTTATATTGTGTAAAAATGTTGCTTCTAATTTGGGGTGCATCAGCTTAGCAAAAGTCAATAAAGCAATCGGAAATTCTGTTTCAGAAAAAATTGTTTGTTCTTTTGTTCAAGAAGCCAATCAGAATAAGTGTGTTGCAAAAAAAAAAAAAAAAAAAGAAGAAGAAGAAGGAAACAATAAAGAATCTGAAAATGGTAATAAGATAAAGAACAAGAATGTAAGAAAATGTCAAAACTTATATAGAATAGACTATATTCTACTTTCTGCTTTGGTCTTAGCTGTAGGTCTGGTGAAAAATCAATGTCTTTGAGATCCAACAGCAATGAATTTCTGAGATAGTAAACAGATTGAGGAAATTGATTCTATTAGTCTAATTTAGCAGCACAGGTTAGATAAAAATGATGAGCCAGATAGCTGTAAGTTTATTACCATAAAGAAATTTCAATTGGAAGCAACTTCAATAAGTTTCTGTTGAAACTGTTTTTCATCTTAAATCTGATTGTCTTAGAAAATGTTGAGTGATGGATTTTATTTAGTTGAATTTTTCATTCTTTCTCTCAATCTTTTCCTTTTTATTTGGGCTTTTTTTTTTTCAATCCTTTTATGATTGAAATAAAGAGACAGCAAGCTTAAACTAGTAATTTACAAGTGCATAAAATAAACATAAAAATTATTTTTAATTTCATTCTATTATTTTTTATATGTTCCGCCCATAGCAGAAGTTTTAGTTCATTGAATTGGCGGTAACTAAATATGAAATTAGATCAATAAACTCGTGAAACAATGAGCTTAGTCTATAACATGTAATCTCATACAATGATATAGTAAATTGTTAAACATCAATATAATTAAAAATAACTTTCTAAAGTAGATTTTAAATACTGATTTAGTTTTCTATATTAGAAATACATCATTATCAGCTATTTATTTTTCATTTTTTTCTCTATAGATACCTTTAGTTTTATGTAATCTTTTTAACCAGCTGTGCTCTGGGCAGTGATTAAATGAGATTTTGCTAATTGCTAATTTACTATTACTGATGTCTCGTATGAAAAAAATACAAGAAATAAAAATTGAAATTAGATCACAATGATGAGGTGTGTCTTCTAGGCTCTAGAAAATGCTTCAGTATGGAGTGGCTACAGACCTTACACATGTCAGAAAAGTACATTCATAAACCAAAAAAAGGGTATAGCATCAGCTATTCATGCAAGTAATGTAGATTATATAGAGAGGGAAAAAAAACAACCCATGCAGGTGTGGCTGTGAGGTAAGAAGCTTGCTTCTCAACCACATGGTTCCAGGTTCAGTCCCACTGCATGGCACCTTGGGCAAATGTCTTCTACTATAGCCATGAACCAACGAAAGCCTTGTGAGAGGATTTGGTAAATAGAAACTGATAGAAGCCTGTCGTATATATTTGTATGAGCATGTGTGTGTGCATGCATATATCTATGTGTGTGTGTATGTGTCTTTGTGTCTGTGTTTGTCTCCCACCACTGCTCAACAACCAGGGTTGTTATGTTTACGTCCCTATAACCTAACAGTTCAGCAAAAAAGACCAATAAAATAAGTACCAAACTTAAAAAGAATAAGTTCCAGGGTTGATTTGTTATACTGAAAAAATCCTTTAAGGCAGTGCTCCAGCATGGCCATGGAGCCCCAGCGTGGCTGCAGTATAATGAATAAAGCAAGTTAAAGATAAAAACAAATCACTCACAAGTACTTCTAGATCAATACTGTGTTTCAAATTACTACTATTTTTACCTTAATTACAATGGTTATTTCTCCTCTGCTAAAGTAATCTGTGCATGACACCCGCTCTGTTTATTTAATGCAAACCCACCCAATTCAATCATTTTCCCAGTTATCTTCCTAACAGTGTATCACCAAGCAATTCCAGAGTTTTATCTCCAGCACTGCAAGCATGGCTGTGTGGTAAGAAGTTTGCTTCCCAATTAAATGGTTACAGGTTCAGTCCCACTGCATGACGCCTTGAGCAAGTGTCTTCTACTATAGCTTCAGGCCAACCAAAGCCTTGTGAATGGATTTGGTAAATTGGAAACTGAAAGAAGCCAGTCTTGTGTGTGTGTTGTGTCAGTGTTTGTACCCTACTATCACTTGACAATTGGGGTTGATTTGCTTATATCCCTTTAACTTAGTGGTTTGGCAAAAAGAGACCAATAGAATAAGTGCCAAACTTTAAAAAAACATAAGTACTGAGGTCAATTCATTTGACTAAAAGTTCTTCAGGGTGGTGCCCCAGCATGGCCATGACAGAAACCGATAAAAGAAAAAAAGAAAAATATCCCTTGATACATTCCTAAATGCATCAATTCACACAGAGTCAAGTTAGGCGATTTTTCTTCAAACTACACTTATGGAAGTCCATCAAGCCAACAAATTAATAAAGGAACTTCTACAGGGTTGCTCGCCGTACGAGATATAGCAGCTAAATTTCCTTTAACTCCCTTCACTCTATTTCAAATGAACTAATATCTTATTTCTTTATTGCCCACAAGGGGCTAAACATAGAGGAGACAAACAAGGACAGACAAACTGATTAAGTCAATTACATCGACCCCAGTACATAACTGGTATTTAATTTATCGACCCTGAAATGATGAAAGGCAAAATTGACCTCAGAACATAACGGCAGACAAAATATTGCTAAGCATTTTGCACGACGTGATAATGTTTCTGCCAGCTTGCCCTAAGACTACATTGAATGGTGTAGTTGTTAGATTCATGATATTTGAATAAAAGATGGAATGATCATGGCAGGAATATCTTTTATCAATGTCTTTTTTACCTAATAAAGTATAATCTGGGCTAAACAGTTACATCAAACTAGGATGACAGCAAAATCTATATATACTCTCTTCTCCCTAGAACTAATGAATAAAATATTATTTGCATTAATACATTCGTGGCCAAAATTTTGGAACACTTTTCATTAAATTATGCTTGTTATGCTCAAGTACAATCCAATTGAAATACATACAATGTAGAGATATATTTACCTAATAACTGATTCAATGGTTCAGCATCTAGAGGAATAACTAGGCAAAATCAAAAACATAGTTCAAGACAAAATTGCTTACTTTTAATAAATAGAAGCTAGTACATCATGTATACAAAAATATATTCCAAACTTTTGGCATCGTGTATATGAAAATATATTCAAAACTTTTGCAAGTGTGACGATGTAGTTAAGAAGCTTGTTTCCCAAGCACGTGATTCCACTGCATTGCATGGCACCTTGGGTGAGCACTTTTACTATAGCCCCGAAATGACCAAAGACTTGTGAATGGATTTAGTAGATAGAAACTAAAAGAAGTCTATCATGTATAGGTGCAAGGATGGCTGTGTGGTAAAACGTTTGCCTCCCGTGTGGTACTTTGGGCAAGTGTCTTCTACTATACTCTTGCACTGACCAAAGACGTGTGAGTGGATTTGGTAGACAGAAATGGAAAGAAGCCCATTGCATATATGTATATATATATCAATCATAAGGGCACACAAATACACCTGCCTGCTAGAAATAAGAGTGAAAACCCTCATTTAAACCACCAGTAATAACACTGAAAATTTCGATACAAAATCAACAGTAGTTAGGCGAATAGACTGAAAAAATATTTCACATGCCAATATAATCCAATGCTATAAATTTCTTAATATTTGGATTAGCAGGCAGACGCACTTGTGTGTCCTTATTGTTGATATAAATTTTAATTCTTTAGCAATATAATGCTATTTCAGGCCTGCAACCACTTATATTATTGTTGTTGTTATTATCAAGTATTTATATTACCCTGGATAATAATAACAATAATAATATCTATATAAATATTCCCTCATGAGTATTTGCTCCTTATGTGCATGTATAAGTGTGCATGTGTGCATGTGCTTGTGTGTGTGTGTGTGTGTGTGTGTGTGTGTGTGTCTGCATTTATACCCTTCCCCTTTACCATTTGAAAACTGGTGTTGCTGAGTTTACATCCCCTTAATCTAGCAATTCCACAAAAGAGACTAATAGAATAAGTGCCAGACTTTAGAAATGTAAGTTCTGGGGCCAATTCATTTGACAGAAAATTCTTCAAGGTGGTTCCCCAGCATGGCTACTGTTTAATAACTGAACTAAAAGATAAAAGGCATATATATATATATATTTATATTTATATATATTATATATATATATATATATAAATATAAATATATATATATATATATATATATATATATATATATATATATATATATATATAATATATATATATATATATATATATATATATATATACATATATATATAGTTTTTGAAGTGGTGTACAGATATGTGTATATTGAGAAAAAGGAAGCAGTCAGATTTTGGATAATTCTTTATAAACACTTTTGTTTGTTTATCTGAAGTCTTGGAGGCAAAAATTAAAACCAAAATGGTTTTGGTTTTAATTCCTGTTTTGAAGAATTTGATTTCACAAATGAAAGTACTATTAAAGAATTATCCAAAATTCCTAGTGCCACTTTTTTCTCAATATATATTTATGTGTGAGCATTTACATACATACATACATACATACATACATACATACATACATACATACATATATACATGCATACATACATACATACATATAAATATAAATATATATGTATATATGTAGGTATGTATATATGTGTGTGTGTATGTGTGTGAGTATACATAGGTGTGTGTATAAGTAAATATGTATGTATATATGTATGTATATATGTATGTATGTATGTATGTAGCAGGTCTATGAGGTCTCAAATGTCATATAGACTCACTAGTATTAGTACATATACTGAACATAATTTGCATAAACGATTATATAATATTCACTTGTATGTGTTTATGCTGCACACAGATTCACTTTTATGGGATCACAACCAACTTAGTAGAATGTTATCTTCTTTTCTGTATTCAGTGACATTTCACTGTTTTATGTAATATTTAATAAAAACAAATAAAGCTTATAAATTTTTAACATGAATCTTCTTGATTAAATTTTAAACCAAATTAATACACTGGCAATTAAAAAGTATATTTACTCATCTAGTGTTTACAAATTTAATAAAACCCATTTATTAATTCACTGTAATGGCTTTAGTTATTATAATGTGGAGGCGTGTAGCTTAGTGGTAGTGTGTTGGACTCATGACTGTAAGATTGTGGTTTCGGTTTCTGGACTGAGCAGTGCATTGTGTTCTTGAGAAAAACACTTTATTTCATGTTGCTCTGGCTACACAGCTGGCAAAAATGAGTAATCCGATGATGAACTAGCGTCTCGTCCAGGTTGGAAATATATACACCATGGAACTGGAAAACCATCCCTTATGAGCCAGCATGACTTCAGAGGGTAACTTAACCTTTTTTTACCTTCAGTTTTAATTGTTTCCTATAATTTCTACTTACTTCTCTTTGAATTTCATCATTATTACATGTTCAAATTATGTTTTGTATTAGTAAGTTATGTACTTACTAATTACTATTTACAATTGACTGATATTTGTGTTTATCTTTGTTGTTAACCCATTTCAGCTGATATACCCTCCAGCCTTCATCAGGTGTCTTGGGGAAATTTTGAACCTGGGTTCTCATTCCTAAGGTATTTTCTGATATCGTTGTTGTTGTTGTTATTATTACTATTATTATTCAGTAGTTTTAATTTTATAGCGTACTTTCTCTTCACGACTGAGCGCAGCTCTGTGTGCCTTAGGTATGTGCTGTGATTTGTTGTGATGCTCTGATGGTTATTGTATGGAAAGTGTTCTGCGTAGGATGTGTGCAGTGCCTAATAGTGCAATTTTCTGTATGTTATATGTGTTTGTAAGTCCTGGTGTTTTTGTTATGTATTTGAATATTTTTTTATCATGCCTAATTCACCTACTATGATAGGAATTGTTTCTGTTCTTAGATTCCACATTCTGGTTACCTCTATTTCCAGGTCTTTGTATTTTGAGAGTTTCTCCATTTCTTTTAGAGACACATTGTCATCTGCCGGTATTGATACATCAATTAGAAAGCATTTTTTTTCTTCATGATCTCTGTCAAGTATATCTGATCTGTTGGCCTTAATTTCTTTATCTGTGTGTATCGGCATATCCCAGAGTATGGTTGCTTTCTCGTTTTCTGTGACCTTTTCTGGTGTGTGCCTATACCATCTTTTTTCTATTGTTATTCCATAATGTTGGCATAGCTTCCAATGTATGTAGGTTCCAACTCTGTCATGTCTGTGAATATATTCCTTCTTAGCCAGGACTGGGCAGCTAGAGATAATATGATTTATTGTTTCTTGTCCATCTCCACATATTCTGCAGTTACTTGTTATATTTCTTTTCATTACATGTTTTTGGTAATTTCTGGTGGGGAGGCTTTGGTCTTGTGCTGCAATTAAAAATCTCTGTCTCTGCTTTGAGTCCTGAGCTTCTCAACCATTGCTGGAATTATTATTATTATTATTATTATTATCATTATTATCATCATTATTATTATTATTATTATTATTATTATTTTATTATTATTATTATTCAGGTCACTGCCTAGAATCGAACTCAGAATCTTGAGGTTTGTAGCCCACGCTTTTAACCACTATGCCATATGCTCATGAGCATATGGTGTAGTGGTATGTAAGTAACATAAATAATGTACATAATTCTTCATTGCTTAAGTATAGAACTGTAGAAAGTTATGGATCAATATACAGAAATGTATGATTATTAGCAAAAAGATGAATCACTGCTATCTCTAGCAGTTGAGTGTCCATTATTGATGAGACCAAAGAAGGTTGAAATCATGTGATTTGATGGTCTCAGCACAAGGGATAGTGAGGATATATCTCCCCTTTAGCGATATAAGCAAGAGAGCATTTTGTACCAAATGCCAATATGAGAATTTCTCTCATGATACCTATTGCAGAATAGTTTGTTCTAAAAGAACACCAACGGTTGAGAGGGAATAAATATTACCTAATTCTTTACTACCCACAAGGGGCTAAACACAGAGGGAACAAACAACGACAGACAAACGGATTAAGTCGATTACATTGACCCCAGTGCATAACTGGTACTTAATTTATCGACCCCGAAAGGATGAAAGGCAAAGTTGACCGCGGCAGAATTTGAACTCAGAACGTAACAGCAGACAAAATACGGTTACGCATTTTGCCCGGTGTGCTAACATTTCTGCCAGCTCACAGAAGTATTAATACTTCATCTGTCACTTTTAAAACTGTTACTATTGTACAATGATAGCTATCTCTAACATTATTCCACACACACACAACCACACATGCATGTATGCACACACACACACACTCACACTCTCACATACACTATAGTTTCTGTCCCTATATAATATCAATGACATTTGAACATTTTAGCATTATTTATAATTTATAACAATTTAAACTACTTCTATCTTTGCTTGTATAACCAATCTATTCAATTATTTTGTATAATGAACTCCTAATTATATTCCAATTATTATATGAAGGAAACTGAATGCTTTTCTTAAAGCGATAAGATATTACTACTTAATCGGGATTAAATCCTATGAGATCCTTAAATGCTGCCCTATAAATAAACCTTTATTACAAATATTTCCTTTTTGGACTTGGTTTGCAAGATTCTTTATATGAGTTCATGTGTTGAAGCATATTCTGTTGTGTCTGGGGAGAGTCATTTTCTTTTTGTGCCTTGTAATGTAACACACTCGCAGGTAAAATTTCCACTTATTTTTTATTTTTATTTTCCTAACATTTTCGTTGAAAAGGTTGCAAGATCCAACGAAAATGTTAGGAAAATAAAAATAAGAAATAAGTGGAAATTTTACCGGTGAGTGTGTTACATTATAAGGCACAAAAAGAAAATGACTCTCCCTAGACACAACAGAACTTTATTACAAATGTTTTGTAGTAATAATGTTCATAAGTTAAAATTAGAAAATAAATAAATATCCATGAAAAATAGGATTGTAATAGAAGAATAAAAATCAATGAGATAATTTTGCAAAAAACTTTTTGATCATGAAAATTTACTTATCTTAAAGACTATCCCAAATTTCAAAGTCCAAGTTGAATTTCTGGCATACATTTATTTCAATGTACAGTGTGTTTGTTGATGCTTGAAATGCATAAGAATGCTGTTTAGTTAATGTTGGCAAAACAAAAGGTAATAAAAATCATTGGTTTTTTTCAGTTGATATGAGTCAGATTTCTTGCTTGTTCATAAAGTTTGATCATGCATAGAATATAAAATTACTTCAATTACTGATGCTGATATTAATTGAATGAACTATCCAGCAACACACTACCATTGCCAGATGACTACTGGCTATCCTTTAAATCAGTGTTTCTCAGCCAGGGTCTGCATGATCACTGGAGGTCCATGTAAGATTTAGATGTTAAAATTTATATGCAATAAATTGCCACATGCTTCCTTCTGTTCTCTTTAGTCCATTCCTGCAATAAATTGCTAATACTTCTACAATACACAGAATCGTATTTTAACAATTTTTTTATACAATTCCTAATAATATCCAGTTATGAAAATATAATAGAATGTTTTTAAACATTGAATGTTTATGAAGGTCCACCCATGTAAAACAGGAATCAAAGGCTTCCATAAGTAAAAAATGGTTGAGAGCCACAACTTTAGATTAGCCTCAGTTATTAGATCTAATACACCCATGAACAATTTTTCAGAAAAAAGAATAAAAACAATATAATACTATGGCAGATTGTAATCAATCATATATAAAGTGAAAGAATGTACACCAAGCATAAGAAATTTCAAAAATTAAAGCTGAATTAAAGCTTGAGGAAGATTTTTAAAAATTATTATTGCAATAAATATTAGGATTCGAAACCCTTTTTCTAAGTTATCAGATTAGTGTCATTAGTGAACCACAATTGGAACATGCATTTATCATGTTTATGTTCTATTTATTTTGGCCTTTTAATTGTTTAATACTAATGGGTGTTGCATACTCTTCCTATAGATTGCATTTCCTCATTAGTAGAGACAGGATCTCGTTTGGTGAGACAGAAATTGTATGGATCCAATGAATCAGTTTGCTTAAGCTTACAGTCACTGCATACCAGCCTCCCACAATTCAAAGCTGGGATATTTTATCGTTGAAGTTTTTTCTTCAAGGTATGTTTGGCCTGGGACTGTTTATTTTTATATTGACAGCTAACCTTCATATTCCATTTATTGACCAATTGACTTGTTGGGGACCATGTCACAAATTAGATCAAAATGAATATGTTTGAGATTTGTGCATTTTTGTCCAGTGATAAGCAAAACCCACAAAGATCAAAATACAGAAGTTAAGAGCAATGGTTAAGCACATATCTCTCTTCTCACCACAGGTCAGCAAACCAAGTAGAATTTCTAGAAGATTCTGCAGGTATACATCTCTTTGTCTTTTGTTCCATGATAACTTAAGGCTAAGTAAACACAATTAAAGATACACTGTTTCCTTTCTGGCCACAAGCAAGCCAGAAATTCGCGTAGCTACAGATAAACTCATATCTTGGCTTTCCTTCAAGACACCCTTGTCTTTTGAATAAAACATTAATGTCAGTTGAATTTTTAAAAAAATAATAAATGTGCCCTTTTAAAGCCTAGCTAGGTTCATGGGCCCGGGTTCCCGGTTTCAATGGCATTTGTTTTCCCCAGCTGGATAGGATGCCAGTCCATCGCAGCGTTACTCATTTTTGCCAGCTGAGTGGACCGGAGCAACGGGAAATGAAGTGTTTTGCTCAAGAACTCAATGCGTCGCCTGGTCCAGGAGGTGAAACCACAATCTTACAATCATGATTCTGACACCCTAAACACTAAGCCATGTGCCTCCACTAGATGCACCCTTTTAAAGCCTAGCCAAGCTCATAAGCCCGGTTTCTTGGTTTCAATGGTGTATATGTTAGCCAACTGGACAGCACTCCAGTCCATTGCAGTGTTACTCATTTTTGCCAGCTGAGTGGACTGGAGCAACATGAAATGAAATGTTTTGCTCAAGAACAAAACACGTCACCGGGTCCAGGAATCGAAACCACAATCTTACGATCATGATGCTGACACCCTAACCACTAAGCCATGCGCCTCCACCAGTAGAATTTAGACACTATAAATTTGATCCCTATATCATAAGTCTCTCTACCAGTGATTACCTGAAAATCTTTTTGTATATGTACTTGTACTTAGGTATGTGTTTAGCCTTTCCTGAAATAAATGTTATGAAATATTCACGAGTTTTGTTTCTGTTTACATCACATGCAACTAATCTAATACATAATTATCTCACACTATGACTAAGTGTAACAGGTGACAGTACAAGTACATACCAAAAAAGAAAATAGCTGGGTATATATTTGGAGCAAATGCAAACACTCCATGCATATATGGAATATAGTCAATACTTGACCATCAATATTAACTTTTTTCATAGCTAATGTAGTTAGTATTCTTATGATATTATGATATTATGATATTGTGATATTATGATATTACGAGAGAAAATTTTTTATGATTGAAATATACCAACTATATAACTAGTACTTTTTTACTGAAAGACAGTATTTTATCTTAGTTCACTGAAGATAACTTTAAAAATATGGTACAGTTCATTACAACCATTATCCCGTCATAATTTCATTATCACCATTAATATTATATTATATTTATATCATATTAACATGTGACAGTACAAGTACATACCAAAGAAGAAAATAGTGGGGTATATATTTGGAGCAAACACAAACACTCCATGCATATATGGAATATAGTCAATACTTGATCATCAATATTAACTTTTTTCATAGCTAATGTAGTTAGTATTCTTATGATATTATGAGGGAAAAATTTTTATGATTGGAATATACCAACTATACAACTAGTACTTCTTTACTGAAAGACAGTATTTTATCTTAGTTCACTGAAGATAACTTTAAAAATATGGTACAGTTCATTACAACCATTATCCCGTCATAATTTCATTATCACCATTAATATTATATTTTCAAATGCACAACCTGATGCTATAGAGTAAATTTGGGTTACAAGTTCTATCATGTTGAAATTCTGAAAAGGTAATGAAAATATATCTCCTGTGTACTGTATGGAAAGATAACATTTTAAAATATATTTTCTGTTACCCAGAATTCATACAACAATGAATCCTCTTTTCAACAGAATGAAATAATTTTTGTAAGAGTTACCTCTTAGATATAAACCTGAATAAAAGCATTATTTACATAGAAAATCTTATTTTGAGCTTTCACAAAGTAAGATATCATTTAAATTCTGAACCATATTTACCCAAGATGGAAAACATATTTTTCATTGTATGTGGCAATAATATGTTTTAATGAATTCTTCAATATTTTTGTAATGCAAAGGAAACTTGCTAATCCAAGATGTGTGAGAACAATTTATATATGTTGCATTCATGTGCAGTGCGATTTAATACTTATAATTAGAAAGATATGATTAAGAGCATTGCAGGTGATATTAAATATTGGCTTTTCTTGAAATAATTTATATATTTATTATTTGGTCAGGAAAGGAAAAGCAGTGCTCATGACCTTTTCAGGGCCTCTGAGACTAGTGTGGGTAGAGGTGAGGGTGATGAAAGAAAAACAATCCCCTTACTATAGACCTGGTTCAGAAACTTAGAACAAAAGAACTCTGCTAAAGGCACCTAATACACTAAATGGGGTGTGTTCAACTAGGTTGTAGATTAACTCTAGCCCCTATCTAGTAAACCCTGGTGGGATTGGAACTAAGAGTGAAAGAACAAATACTGCAAACCATCTGGTTTGATGTTCTTAGTTCTTCCAGTCCATCTGTATTAGCCAATGTCACATAACTAGCACCTGTGCTGGTGGCATGCGAAAAGCACCTTTTGAGCATTGGGCCTCATGGAGGCAATGACAAATGACTGAGACACTTGCCGATATACCATGTTTGAGAAGAAATGAAATCATAGTCGCATCAGACATTGGTGCCACCCAAACAGCACTCACCCAAACAGCACTCATGTCGGTGGCACATGAAAGCACCCATTACACTCTTGGAGTGGTTGGCATTAGGAAGGGCATCCAGTCATAGAACCCATGCCAAATCAGATTGGAGTCTGGTGCAGCTCCCTTGCTTGCCAGGTCTGGTCAAACAGTCCAACTCATGCCATCATGAACAACGGACGTTAAATGATGATGATGATGATAATGATGATGATGATGAGAGACCTTGAGAGGATGAAAATTAAAGTGGGCCTCAGTAGGATTTGAAATCATTGTTTGTAAGTTTCAGAATGAATCACTCATTCTATACATTTCATTCTGTAAGTTTATAAGCACTTTACATTATTCTAAATGAATCAGTATATTTGTTTGAAGACGTACAATCTAAGTGAATACTTCCATTCACTATTGAAAAACCTTGTATATAAAATATATAGTATATCCTATTTAGCTAAAAAGCTGTAAAGTGATGTATGAAGATTTGAAATAGAAAGCAAAAATCTTTAGGAGTGGCTGTGTGGTAAGTAGTTTTCTTACCAACCACATGGTTCCAGGTTCAGTCCCACTGTGTGGCACCTTGGGCAAGTGTCTTCTATTATAGCCTTGGGCTGACTAAAGCCTTGTGAGTGGATTTGGTAGACAGAAACTGAAAGAAGCCCATCGTATATATGCATATATATATATATATATGTATATATGTGTGTGTTTGTGTGTCTGTGTTTGTCCCCACCAACATCGCATGACAACTGATGCTGGTGTGTTTAAGTCCCTATTACTTAGTGGTTCGGCAAAAGAGACTGATAGGATAACTTACAAAGAATAAGTACTGGGGTCAATTTGTTTGTCTAAAAGGTGGTGCTCCATCATGGCCGCAGTCAAGTGACTGAAACAAGTAAAAGAGTAAAAGAGTAAAGAGAGTGTTAATCATATATTTATAACAAATAAAGGAAGATACACAAAAACAAGAAGAAGAATAAAGCCGAAGTGAAGACCAAGTATAAAGTGTGTATGGTTAAATGGCAAATATAACAATAGAAGATTCTCTTTCTTATGTCAATAAATCATTTTGTTGTACATAATGTAACATCTGTGTCTTTGATAGAGAGTTTGAAATAGCTTACAATGTCATTATAATTTCATGCTGTCACCATGTCCTTAGGTGTTTTCAGCAAAGTTCATCTTGATGGTATTCAGAAAAACTTCCTGATTAATGCCATACTACCTTTTATTTCTGTCATCGTTAAATAGAAGGATATCAATAGCAATTTTCAGTTATTTTTTTTAATGAGTGACTGTTTTTTCTAGGTTATCTATATTGCACTGGATTTGCATCTATACTGGATGGAAAAAGAAGCCTGCAACAGTGTGAACAATGAGAGATAACAGCAAGCAGATTATCAATGTACTGAAAAAGGGAAAATATAAGACAAAAGCCAATTCCTGAATTATATCACAGATTGCAAAAAAAGTTATGTTCTTGGTGCTGCCTGACAGAATCCTAAGATCACATTTAGCAATAGAATTATCTGAAAAGAAAATTTTGACCCACTGTATGTGAAGTGAGCGGAGTTCCTAAGTTGGCAGTTTTGTTGACATGTTTATCATGCTAAACGTGGTTCAAAGCGTTACTTATATCAATCGAGCAGTATCCTTGTTTTTATCAAACTTCTCAAGCTTTTGTGAGTATGTAAACAGTAAGTAATCTTAGTATGATTATCGTTATAAGTTAAAGCACTCTTGATGTATGATGTAAGAAAGCAGGTCTCTGGAGGTTTTGATTCTATGAAAACAATAGCAAATCATTAAGTCAAGGAAATGAGAGAGAGAGAGAGAGACCCAAGGCTGTGAGGAGAGTGATTATTTCCAACAGAATTGCCTTTGAGATATTGTAAATGAATATGATCAAACATTGGTTTTATTGATAATATAAAACCACACATTTCTTACTTTGTTATCTGATATTGCATTGACACAGCATTCCATGGCTTCCAAAAGAAAATTTACAGCATTTTTATTCCTGAGAAATAATATTGCTCATCATCATCATCATCATCACCACCACCATCACCACCACCACCATCATCATCATCATCACCATCACCATAAACATCAACATCACCACCACCACCACCACCACCACCACCACCACCACCATCATCATCATCATCATCGTCATCTTTTAACGTCCGCCTTCCATGCTGGCACGGGTGGTTGAACTATTACAATACTGAACAGCAAAACTTGCGATCAAATATGAACTAAGAAAAACATTAAAAGAATAAAAAGATTAAAAGTATTCTGTAATCTGTTTGTAAGTGATTTCCCTGAGATTATTAGAATATCAATATTGGTAATAAGTTTGTAAAAAAAATCCTAACTTTACGTGGTAGTGCTAACACTTTTACAAACCACTTAAGTTACCCTCACCAGTAACATCATCACTACTACCACCATAACCATCACTACCATCAAACACCATAGGTTACTGGGTGCTTTTTATTATGTTCTTACTGTTGACAGCATCCAATTTAATTACTGGTTCACTCTCACACTTATCTACATCTTGCTCGCAGTGTTACTGGCAGGGATTAATAAATCTATAAAAATCTCTACTGCATTCAAGGGTGTTGAAAAGATATGAGTGTTGCTCATTGTTTTTTTTTTATTAACTTTATAATAAAGAAAGACGTGGGTGTTTAGTAAAAAGCTTGCTTCCCAACCATATGTTTCTGTGTTCAGTCCCACTGCATGGCATCTTACGTGTCTTCTACTATAGCCTCAGGCTGACCAAAGCCTTGTGAGTGGACTTGGAAGATGGAAACTGAAAGAA
Source organism: Octopus sinensis (assembly GCF_006345805.1). NCBI lineage: Eukaryota > Metazoa > Mollusca > Cephalopoda > Octopoda > Octopodidae > Octopus > Octopus sinensis. Next base: position 62,867,550 of record NC_043008.1, read on the forward strand.
ACCTGTCATATATATATGTGTGTGTGTATTTCTGTATGTCTTTGTGTTATTGCTTGTCCCCTACCCTAACTTGGCAACTGATGTTTGTTTGTTTACATCCCTGTAACTTAACAGATCAGCAAAAAGAAACTGATAGAATAAGTAACAGGATTAAAAAAGAAAAAAAGAAGTACTGGACCGATTCATTCAACTAAAAGTTTTGCAAGGCGGTGCTCCAGCATGGCCACAGCCTAATGACTGAAACAGATTAAAAAAAAAAGATAACAATACAAAAATTCCCTGAAACACTCTGAATTTTGTCGAGGGTTGTCATTGTTATATCTATTCATTCTGAGAGATTTCCAACATGGTGTATTAAATATCTCACAGAGGATTCTCAAGTTTTGGGGTGAACTCAAATCCTAGACTTTACGGTTGTGAAGGTAGGTTCTTAACCATTCAGTCATAATATGCCTTTACTCTGGGAGTAGAAACTCCTTTGAAATAAGAAATGGTTTGAATATCATGCAGATGGAACTTTTTTATTTTATTTTAATTATTTATATTGTAGTGGAAATATATAGTCAGTACAAGGTATTCATGTGGCTGTGTATATGTTTTTACAATAGTTCATAAAGCGATAAAGAATAAATTCAAGACCTATATATTTACTACATAAAAATATATGTTATTTACTGGTCGATGATGATACATAGAATCAAACTGTAGAATCTAGTTGCATGAAGTAATCTATGCAAGAAAGTTCAGAGATAGAAAATGTAGAAATAACAGCTAAGTGGTGATTATTCAAGAGAAACACTAAGCTTCTTGAATAATTAAGAATCAGGTCCCATGACACAGATGCTTCAAGAAACTAAGAGAAGGGAGGTTACTCTATAATCTTTCTTGCAAGGGAGATAATTTAACAATTTAGCTTCCTAGATCACTACAATATACATGTTGGCTGTGGTTTACATTATGATTTATATATAAATGTTTATACTTGAAATTGGGGGGAGGGCGGTTATATACTTTGTCTATGTTAACTGGTTTTGTTGGATATGTTCTACCTTGAGGTCAGATGTCTTTTTGGAGAGCTCCTGTTATCACTAATTTGGTTTCAAAGAAATTCAATCAGGAATTGACCATCATGGCAATTTACCAAGTATAACACTTTATAAAGTGATCACTGACAGTAAATAATGCATAGCATTCTCCACACTAAATCACATGTAACAAATATTGATTTCAAATTTTTGGCACAAGGCCAGCAAGTTCAGTGGAAGGGCTAAGCTGATTAAATCGACTCCAGTGCTCAACTGGTACTCATTTTATCAACCTCGAAAGGATGAAAGACAAAGCAGAGTTTGAACTTAGAACATAAAGGCAGACGAAATGCCACTAAGCATTTAGCCCAGCATGCTAATGGTTCTGCCAGTTTGCCACCTGGACATGGAACACATAATGCAAATAAATCCTGCAACACAGGTAGACCAGCAATTGATTAGGGGAAGGCTAAGCATCATGTACCATGCTTGTTTCTCTCACTCCTCCCTTCACTCTTGCAACATCCACACATTTGGTTATTCTACCTTCATTCACTTCTGCCCACTGTGTACCTCGAGGTTCAAGCAGTCATTTGCTCCACCTCAATGAAACCTCACTTTCTCTTATAAAATGTGTGTAGTCATGTGGGCCTTCTATAGCAAGAAACCTGTTCCACTCTGACCTCTTCTTTCATACTTAAACCTCTTATTTCCTGGAATAAAGTTGCCTCCCTTTGGTTTCATAGTCTGGCAAGCTGCATGGCAAACTCACTAGTGCTGTTGGCATGCAAAATGCACTCAGTACATACTGTAAAATGCTTGACGTCAGGAACGACAACCAGCTACAGAGATCATGTCAAAATAGAGAGTGGAGTATGATCCAGTTGTTGAATCTGTTAGGTCCAGTCAAATGATCTGACAAATGACAGCATAGAACAACGATTTTAAATGATGATGATGATGATGATAATGATGATGACGACGACGATGACGATGACGACGACGATGACGACGACGATGATGATGAAATATATTAAGTGAAGGAAATATATTAGGTTATGAAACCACATACACAAATAGTCTGAAGAACATTTACTGCTATCTTTCAATAATGACTATACAATCCAATGTCCTTCCTTTCTTTTGACATGAGAGGATACAAGTTGAAAAGAATTTGATTGCTATTTCTGCAGCTCTATTGACTACATTGAAACTAACTTGTTGGTTTGATATCTTCACTCAAATGAAATGGGAGTGCATATTTTGTTTTTCTTTTTTATCATCTTACATCTGTTTATTCATATTAACATGGGTTAGACAAGTATATTATCGAGGTATTGTTTTATAGCCATACCATATTTTGTTACTAATCTTTTAAATGAAAACAGGTTGCTGAGATTATGCATTCAAATTATTTATTAATTGTTATAATGTGAATATTTTATATTTAGAAGACATATGGCCTTTCCATTTTTCAATGCAAGGACCCTATTAAGCATGCTACTGATCGGATAATGAATATTCTCTTGCAGAATTTCTTACCAAGTTTCATGCAGTAATCTTCAAAGATCTGGCTTTGAAGATGCTTTCTTGTTCTTTTTATGAAGTGTCCTGTCCATTATGCTCCAGAGGTATTCAATAAGGTTCATATCTGGTGACTGGCTTGGCCATGAAAGCATTTTAATGCCATTCTCATCCAACAAATCTTCGGTCGTTTTAGCCATTTGACAAAGAACCTCAGCTTCCATAAATAAAGACTTCTTTAATCATTTCACCATCGAAGAAGATTGGAAGGTGTCCTTTCTGTAATATGGACACATATTTATCTGAGTTTATGTTTCCCTCACACTCCACCAGCTCTGAGCAATCATTGTTCTAAATTGTTCCCCAGACCATCACAGAATAGCTTCCATGTTTCATTGTTGGCTGCAATCTTTTCAGATCAAATTTTTTATCACAGAGTCTCCAGACCCATGCTCAACCACTGTCAGGAAATACAGCAAATCTGAAGTTAGAATAAGCATAAAACGAGGTTTTATGGGATGACTATTTACTTCTATCATGTCTGTGTGTATATATGTATATATATATATATATATATATATGTGTGTGTGTGTGTGTAGTTCCCTACAGCTGTTTCAGGTATGTTTTCTTTTATTGATGAACAAATCACATCATGTAATAAAATTGTTTAGGATTTTTCACAAAAATAACATAAAATGCGTATTGACTCTCTCATCTTGGTGCTGGTATATATAATAACAGAGCAGTACAATTGGAAAAGATCTTTGTACTGGCAAATAGTTAACATAAAGCATGTACTTAGCTTGTATGGATGACATAAAGTGGATGATATTTGATCAACAAAGTTTCTTTACACACTTCATCTTATAACGAATTTGATGGAAATTTTGATAAGATTCACTGCTTCTATTCAGCACACTGTTTAGCAACAAAGATTGCTAATTATGCAATAATAAATTGATAAGGTAAATCGAGAAGGTAAATCTGCACTACATATATTTCCAAATAGGAAGACAGACTTATGCAACAGGCTTCTTTCCGTTTCATTTTACCAAATTCACCCACAACCTTTGGTTAGCCTGGAGGTATAACATAAGACACTGGCCCAAGAATCTATATTGTGTAAAATAAATTACTTAGTTTTCTAATTCATAATAAAAATGTTGAGACATTTTACACAACATCTTTCTATTTTGCTGCATAAGGTATCACAACAGAAAACTGGGTGCTTTGTTTCACACAGTATTACATAATGCAGCCATAGAAATAGACTAAATCTATGTAGAGAGTCTTGAAGTCTATTTTTGATTTTAATGTATATTGATAGATGTATTTTCTGATTTAATTTTAGTCTGCACCTAAACTCTCTAAACAATTCTTAAAATTGACACAGGGAATTCTATAATATTTGTAAAATGAAAATAATTTCTGAAATCATATATATTTACATTACCTTTCATAATCTTTGGAAACTTCTTTGAAAGACAGCTTGCAGTCATGCATATAAATTGCTAGATAATATATTAACCTATCAAAAAAATCAATATAATTTTCTACAGTACTTTTCTGTGAAAATATATCATCATATCTCATCTATAAATCTTTATTAGAGTGTATTAAAATCTTTTATTATTTTGTTATAAGTTTGGTTCAATGGAAATAAAAGTGAAGTTTTCATCACTTTGGACTTGCTATTACAGTGCCAAACTATATATTTATCCCAGAAGTCATTAACCTCCACCTTCCAAAAATAGTGTTAAATAGTGGATATATGGGTATGAAGTTATAAAGTTTGCTTCCCAAGTACTTGGTTTTGGGTTCAGTTCTACTGCACAGCACCTTGGGCAAGTTTCTTCTATTATAGGAACAAAGTACTTAAAAGATAGTGTGGAATTCTTCTTGTAAGAAAGAAACCTGTTTCTTACAAAGATCAAAGCTCCATCATTAAGATATACTCTTTTGCTTGTTTCAGTCATTTGACTGTGGCCATGCTGGAGCACTGCCTTTAGTCGAGCAAATCGACCCCAAGACTTACTCTTTGTAAGCCTAGAACTTATTCTAACGGTTTCTTTTGCCAAACCATTAAGTTACAGGGACATAAACACACCACCATCGGTTGTCAAGCAATGTTGGTGGGGACAAACACAGACACACAAACATATACACACACATACATATATATACATATATATTTTTCTTTATTGCCTACAAGGGGCTAAACATATATATACATATATACAACAGGCGTCTTTCAGTTTCCATCTACCAAATCCACTCACAAGGTTTTGATCAGCCCAAGACTATAGTAGGAGACACTTGCCCAAGGTGCCACACAATGGGACAGAACCTGGAACCATGTGGTTTGTAAGCAAGCTACTTACCACACAGCCAAAGTCCTGCATATTTTTGTATGCCCCACTTAATGATTGTATTTTGTAATGTGTGTGTTAGGTAGTTGATGTTTTTCTTTCTGAAA
>NC_043008.1:62882574-62950074 GCF_006345805.1 Octopus sinensis
AAAGTCGACCTCGGCGGAATTTGAACTCAGAATGTAACGACAGACGAAATACCTATTTCTTTATTACCCACAAGGGGCTAAACATAGAGGGGACAAACAAGGTCAGACAGAGGGATTAAGTCGATTACATTGACCCCAGTGCGAAACTGGTACTTTATTTATCGACCCCAAAAGGATGAAAGGTAAAGTCGACCTCGGCGGAATTTGAACTCAGAATGTAACGACAGACGAAATACCGCTAAGCATTTCGCCCGGCACACTAACGTGTCTGCCAGCTCGCTGCCTTGCTTTTGCATAGTTTTAGCCTTCAAATGATACCATCCAGTTGGCTAGGAGAGCAGGCCAGCATCCCCTACTGATCAAAAGGGAGGCTGAAACAACATGAAATAAAGTGTTTTGCTCAAGAACACCACACGCCACCAAGCCATGGAACTGAACCCACAATCTAGCAATCATAAGTGCAACAGCCTAACCACTAGAGTCATACACGTAGGGAAGCACTCCGTCGGTTACGACGACGAGGGTTCTGGTTGATCTGAATCAACGGAACAGCCTGCTCGTGAAATTAACGTGTAAGTGGCTGAGCACTCCACGGACACGTGTACCCTTAACATAGTTCTCGGGGACACAGAGAGTGACAAGGCCGGCCCTTTGAAATACAGGTACAACAGAAACAGGAAGTAAGAGTGAGAGAAAGTTGTGCTGAAAGAGTACAGCAGGGATCACCACCATCCCCTGCCGGAGCCTCGTGGAGCTTTTTAGGTGTTTTCGCTCAATAAACACTCACAACGCCCGGTCTGGGAATCGAAACCGCGATCCTATGACCGCGAGTCCGCTGCCCTAACCACTGGGCCATTGCGCCTCCACTAGTCATACACCTACACAGTATCTCATAGTATTCTATAGTATTCAACTCAATAGGGTTGAGTCTTTTTCAACTGCATAATATATTTTAAGGTTTCACATTGACAGTATTTACACTTTTTTGATATTTATAGTCTATAGCTTCTTTTGAAACTTCATTTTTTCTATTTAATCTGTTAAATCATTAGACTTTCTTTCAATGTTTGGTATTTATATAAACTTCATCTGACAAATATTTGTTCATATGCAAATACTTTTTCACATACCTGTATTAATTTTAAATCCTTTATGTGTTTATGTGTATTTCTTTTGATTCAACCTTTCTATGTTTCTATGTTAAAGCAGATTTAATAGCAAAATAATTTTTCGTTTAATCTGCAATAGTACTGAAGGGCAGAATCAAGGTAAGTGCAACTGTATATATTTCTTGCCAAAAATCAAAATGGTTATATATTTACTGTGTCAATGTATAAAAAAGTAAATTCTTCTATGGCTTAAATTCTCTGAAGTGTCAACAAAGGGTATAAGAGTTCCAGTCACACTAGTTTCTTTGTTTTACTTGCTCCTGAGGTTTAGACCTTTAGCATTCAGATCTCCCTACCAAATATAAAGTTTATTTACTTACATTGATTTGAATAGTCATGTATTACCTTATTGCTTTGAGATTTCAGGGACATGGTTGTTTATTTTTAGAATCTTGGCACAAGAGTGGCTGTGTGGTAAGAAACTTGCTTCTCAACCCCATGCTTCCAGGTTCAGTCCCAGGATCATGGCACATTGGGCAGGTGTTGTCTACTATAGCCTTGGGTTGAGCAAAGCCTTCTGAGTGGAATTGGTAGACAGAAACTGAAAGAAGCCCATCATACACACACACACACACACACACCACACACACACACACATACACACACACACACACATATATATATACACATATATATATACATACATACATATATATATATGTATATATATATATGCTTTATTTAAAAGCAGCAGAAAAAATTCAACAAAACCTGTTACTCTGAGTTTCACATTCCTGTTCGTCAGACAGATTCTAGCAAAAACTGTCTGATGAACGGGACCGTGAAACTCAGAGTAACAGGTTTTGTTATATATATATATGTGTGTGTGTGTGTATGTATGTCCAGAAACATCTATCAAGCAAGGAAGATAGCAGAAAACAGGATGCGAGTGTCTCAAGAGATAAGGGACATGGGACTTTTTCAAGATCATCAAAGGCATGCTGCAGTACATCAGGTGGAGTCTTAAGATAGCAGGAAGAAGAGACTTTCTCATGATCAGCAAAGGTATGCTTCAGTACATCAGATGGAGTCTCAAGAGAGAAGGGAAATGAGACTTACCCCCAAATCAGCAAAGGCATGCTGGAGCACAATGGTGAATCCTTAAAACAACATTTAGCATGCCAGATTGCACAGATGTCCAGTAGAATAGTTCTCAGAAGCAGACCACGAACAAATTCGTTCTTCCCAACTCCTGGAGCTGCTTTCAGATCTGATCTTTCCCATTGTTATAAAAACCATAATTCTGTCCAAATTGGTTTGCTAAACTCAAATTGTTGTTTCTGAAAAGCTTTGAAGTTTACTCTACAAATGTTTTGTCATTAATGCTGCACTTTTCTGCATCACCTGTTTCAACATAACTGTAATACATACATACATATATATATATATATATATATACACATATCCAAAAATGACTTCAAAGCGATATGTAATGCTTTTTAAATCAGTTTTGTATTTCCTTTTAAATCAGTTTTGTATGCTGGCTAACCACAATGAATGTTGGTATTGGTCCACAAAAGAAAGCTGATGTTCTGCTTCAACATGCTGGTAGAGCATGGATGAGCCTTTTTTCTCTTTGAGCTCCCATTAGTTTTACCTATACACTCTCCAATATAAGTAGTTGTCATATTTCCGCACCGTCTTTCAGAACATCATAAGCTGTACACTATATTCATAAACATGCAGTTAACCTGTGGATTCATCTTTACAATTGTTCTCTGTACATAGGGGCCTATTGAAGGGATAAGTTCTTCAGATCAGAGATTTTATGGGGGCACCAGGACTTTCTATTACTTTATTCAATAAATTCTATTAAATTCTACTAAATTTATTCAATAAAATCGCCATTGGATTCAACCACAGACTCCAGACGACTTTGGAATCGCTTGGAACTCTTCTGGATGATCTCCTTGTTTAAGTTGCTGAATGCTGCCATAATCCTTGCCTTCAGTTCATCTTTGGTGATACAAGGAGTTTTGTTGGTCTATTACTCAACTACACTCCACACATAATAATCAAGGGGGTTGAAGTTTGGAGAGTTAGGTGGCCAGATGGTAGGGGTGATGTGGTTGTAGAAATTGACTCACAGCCCATGACTGGGTTCTCCTGCTTGTGTGGAATGGTGCAGAATCCTGTTGCCAGACACAGGGAGTTCCTGCGGCCACCCTCTTGACCCAGGGCAGCACTACCATCTCCAGGCACTTGATGTAGGCTTCCATGTTGATTCTGAGGCCGTGTGGAAAGATGAATGGAAGCATAACGTCACCATCACTAGTGATCACACCAAACGCTATGCTGTTGACTGGATGTTTCATTTCTCTCACTCACAGTACATGTTTTGTGTGTCAGATTGACACCCGAACACTCTGAAATGTTCGTAATGGGGCTTCCAGCATGAATGCCAAGCAGTACAACAAGTCGTTTCCAAATTCCTGTTAGAGTGAATTGCATGATGGTGCTGTTTTTTTCACAAATAGTGTCCAATTGACCCTACTATACTGTGTAGGTGACAAAATCAAAAACTTGTGCAATATTGAAAATATAAAAAGGTAAAAGCTTACCCATCGCAACATTGCTAGCCACTACACAATCTTTATTTTCTTTCCATGTTCTTTTCTGTGGAAGACCGTAGGCTCGAAATGTTAAATTCTTTTTCACTTCCTGAGCGTTAAACTAATACATCTGTTTGCTGTCTACACTACCAGTCTTTGTCTTTTGTTTTTTGTGAATTATATGCATATATATATATATATATATATATATATATATATATATATATATATATATATATATGTTTATATATATATATATATGTCGAAATTGCTAAGATGATCTGGTTCTTGACTGATGACTGAGGGCTTCGAATGTCCCGTCCTGTGGTTCTTGTGTCGTCTCTGTGGTGTTTCATGTTCTTGTCCATGTCTGTATTTAATTTTACTGTTTACCTATATATATATATATATATATATATATATATATAGAGAGAGAGAGAGAGAGAGTGAGAGAGATAGACAGACAGATAGATAGATAGATAGATAGATAGATCATCATCATTGTTATTATCAGCATCAATGAACATCTGCTTTCCTTGCTGGCATTGGTTGGATGGTTTGATAGGAATTGGTTAGGCTGGGCTGCATCAAGCTCTGTTGTCTGTTCTGACATGGTTACTTCAGCAGGATGCAGGATGCTCATCCGAGTACCAACCACTTTACAGAGTGCACTGGGTGTTTTGTATATGGCACCAAATATATATATATATATATATAAATGAAACAAATAAAACCTTATAAATGAAACAAATATATATATATATATATATATATATATAAATGTCTGTGTGTGTGAGTGTGTGTTTGCATGTCTTTGTGCATGCACATACATACATGTGTATTTATATATATTTCTATATTTGTGTGTGTGTGCATATATATATGTTACACATATGTGCAACATACACATGTAACTACATTAACACACACATTCACTCACTCACTCACTCACATACACACATACACACACACACTCACACATGCACACACATCAAAAGTGAAATATAATCTTTGCATAAGACTATTGATTGGTTTAAGATATGGGATTAATTTTTGCAGTCTTACTCTCACATAAAAGTTCAAATGAATCCTTATTTAGTTTGCCATCAAGATGGAAATAGATTGGAATCTATTTCTAGAGATCACTTGTGAAGTAAGGGAAGAATTATGTATATTTTGATATTAGAATCACTGAAAATTGAAATTCAATATCTCAAAATGTTCACATCTGTAATTACATTTCTAATATGTAACATGATGAAATAAAGTGCATAATATATTATCCTCTACCAATTGTTTTGTATTGCAAAGAATAATTGCAGACAAGGTGCTGTATGGTTGAGAAGATGGTTTTTCTTTTATTTCATAAGTGTGTGGAACTTGTCAACTGACATTTCCTATACTAACTGCAGGTGAATGAAATTAGTAGGTGAAAACAGAACCTTGTTTCATATATATATATACCTACATGTGTGTGTGTGTGTGTGTATAGATAGATGTAGATATATACATACATATATATAGATATATATACATATCATGTGATCACGTGACCGACCAGACCATCAGATGTTGTTACACATCGCAGGTCACAATGCATTCACATTGTTTTAGCCTTTGAATGACACCACCCCGCTGGCTAAGTGTGCAGGCTAACAGAGGAAAGAGTGGGAGAAATAGTGGTGAAAGAGTACAGCAGGGATCACCCCCCCCCCCCTGCCGGAGCCTCGTGGAGCTTTTAGGTGTTTTCGCTCAATAAACACACACAACACCTGGTCTGGGAATCGAAACCGTGATCATCCGACCGCGAGTCCGCTAACCTAACCACTGGGCCATTGCGCCTCCACTTATATACATATATATATATGTATATATATATGTATGTATATATATATATGTATATATATATGTATGTATATATATATATGTATATATATATGTATATAAATATATATGTATGCATATATATATATTTATATCTATCTATCTATCTATCTATCTATCTGTCTATATATATATATATATTATATATATATATATATTCCATCTTCCATCTTACTTTTACAATATATATATAATATATATATATATATATTGTAAATGAAAGATGGAAGACAGAATATACAAAAATTTTCATTAATCACAACAATTGTTTTGGCACTTCTAGCATTGATCCCTCATGGGTGGGACAACTATTGACTGGTTCAGGAGCATTTGGCAATGCAGATGCCTTTCATCAGGTGATAAATATATACAACTTATTAAAATAACAGCTCTGCAATGTATCTTCTCCTTTCATAGAAAGAAAAGCAGCAAAACAAAGAAAATATCTTGATTTACATAGAAGATGAAAAATAAAATCACAGATGCATAGGCGCAGGAGTGGCTGTGTGTTAAGTAGCTTGCTTACCAACCACATGGTTCCGGGTTCAGTCCCACTGCATGGCATCTTGGGCAAGTGTTTTCTACTATAGCCTCAGGTCGACCAATGCCTTGTGAGTGGATTTGGTAGACGGAAACTGAAAGAAGCCTGTCGTATATATGTATATATATATATATATATATGTATGTGTGTGTATATGTTTGTGTGTCTGTGTTTGTCCCCCCACCATCGCTTGACAACCGATGCTAGTGTGTTTACGTCCTCGACTAAAGGCGGTGCTCCAGCATGGCCGCAGTCAAATGACTGAAACAAGTAAAAGAGTAAAAGAGTATGCAAAAAAGAAATGAACACACAATACAACAAGAAAAGTATTAAAAATAACCGTTAACAGATATGGATGTATAAACACCCATACAATGTCATCTGTTCCTTGCAAGTATGTGAAACATACATTAAAACAATGAGAAAGGTGGAGATGATGATGATGAGGAGGAGGAGGAGGAGGAAGAGAAAGAGAAAAAGGAGAAGGATGACGATGATGATGATGGAGAAGGTTGACGACAATGATAAAGGCACAAGGCCTGAAATTTTGGCAAAAGGGGGATTACATTAACCCCAGTATGTAACTGGTACTTAATTTATCAACTCCAAAATGATGAATGGCAAAGTCAACCTTGATGGAATTTGAACCCAGAACAAAGACGAACACAATGCCCCTAAACATTTTGTCCAGTGCTCTAATGATTCTACCAGCTCACTGCCTCAACAATAATGATAATAATCCTTTCTACCAAAGGCAAAAGGCCTGAAACAATGGGGGTAGAGGCTAGTCGTTTACATCGACCCCAATGCTTCGCTGGTACTTAATTTATCAACCCCAAAACAAGTTGACCTCGGCATAATTTGAACTTGGAACATAGTGACAGGCGAAATACCTATTTCATTACTACCCATAAGGGGCTAAACACAGAGAGGACAAACAAGGACAGACAAACGGATTAAGTCGATTATATCGATCCCCAGTGCATAACTGGTACTTAATTTACCAACTCCGGAAGGATGAAAGGCAAAGTCGACCTCGGCAGAATTTGAACTCAGAATGTAACGGCATACGAAATACCGCTTGGCATTTCGCCCAGCGTGCTAACGATTCTGCCAGCTCGGGAAATACCACTATGCATTTTGTCCAACATGCTAACAATTCTACCAGCTTGCTACCTTAACAATAATGATTATATTTCTTGCTGTCATGCTATCTACTTGATATTGCATTGCACCTCAGTTTCAAACACAAATACAGGAATCTTGCAGAGTTGTGTTCAGTAGAGTTGATAGTGCAGCTAACAATTATTTATGCTTGGCTGTTCATATTATAAAACTGTGCAGCATTTGTCACAAATAAACTTAAGTCTTAGGGGCCGAGCCCATTGTAATGTGAATAGTAATCACAGTACCTTCTGTTATGGTGAATACAAGATTTACTTGTGTACTTCTAATATTATCTTTTTAGACAAACTGCTTAGTTATGGAGATGTAAACACACCAACACCAGATTTTTCTATAGCATAACTTTAAGAAAAGAAAGTCACATTAAGCTGTCTGCTAAATTTTCTTCCTGGAATATTCTGATTTTCATTTTTAGTGGTTAATGAAACAAACAACATTTAAAAAATTCTAATATAAAAACTGTACAATTACTTTGAAAAGGGAAAAAAATAACTGTTTATTTACAGAAAATGAAGACAATTGCATCAGTATTAATTTTTTAAATAGGTTATTATATAAAGCGATAGATAATTATTTTATCTCATTACCAAAATTATTGGCAATTGTTGTTTCTGATATATGACATAGCATATTAATAATTGTTATACAGTTTGCAGCACAAATGGTTTGTGCTCAAATAAATTGTGAAAGTAAGCACTTAGAAGTAAATAGTGGATTAACAATTATACATAATATTCTGAAGGAGAGAATAAGTTATGTTGGTGTTAACTTGACTATCATTTTCTATGGTAAATTTGTGAGGTTGTTTAATTTTCTGTGTAATAATTAAGTGATATTGTTCAATTATTCTGTGTAATCGGACTGTAATATTCTTCTCTAATCTAGGCACAAGGTTCGAAATTTTGGGGGAAGGGGCCAGTCGATTAGATCAACCGCAGCACACAGCTGATACTTAATTCATCAACCCCAATTGGATGAAAGGTAAAGTCGGAAACTGAACTCAGAATGTAAAGACAGACAAAATACCTATTTCTTTACTACGTACAAGGAGTTAAACACAGAGAGAACAAAGAAGGACAGACAAACGGATTAAGTCAATTATATCGACCCTAGTGCATAACTGGTACTTATTAAATTGACCCTGAAAGGATGAAAGGCAAAGTCGACCTCAGCAGAATTTGAACTCAGAACATAGCAGCAGACGAAATACCGCTAAGCATTTCGCCCAGCATGCTAACGTTTCTGCTAGCTCGCTGCTTTAATCAAACTGGAAGTCATAGATAATCAGGGGAAAGTACACTGATGATTAAATTTCAATTAAATATAACATTTGATCGCTTATTTTCTTTATTCAAAATTAGGACAGAACTTATGGGATGACCTGATAGTTAGTAGAAGTCAGTCAGAGTGAAACCAATTAACAAAGAACTACACTCCATGAGATGTGTGTTTTGAAGACACCTTGCTATGCTTGACTTCTTTTTGAACAGACTGGCTTGCTGCACTGGGCTGGGCTGGACTGGTCTGTGGTTTTCCTGCTGCTAATTTGTGCTGTTGGATCTTTGTAGGTACAAAAGAGAGGCTGGCTTTTGCAACAACAAATACTGAAGCATAAAAAAAAGGAAACGAATTATGATCCAAAACCAAGTAATAAAAGTATGTATAAAAGTGAAAATAAAAACAATTGCAGTGTGGAAGGTGTTTATAAGCCATTTAAGAAACACACAAAAACTGTTAGATTCACTTCAACATTTAAATTTAATTTGTCAAACTATTTTCGTCACTCTGATAGCACAACTTAATATATATATATATAATATATATATATATGACGGGATTCTTTCAGTTCTATCTACCAAATCCACTCACAAGTCTTTGGTCAGCCTGAGGTTATAGTAGAAGACACTTGCCCAAGGTGCCACTAAGTGGGACTGAACCCAGAACCACGTGGTTGGTAAGCAAGCTACTTACCACACAGCCACTCCTATGCCTACTATCTAAAAATCATAAATTAGTTATTTGATGGTTGACAAATACTTAAGGCTGAAACCTTTTCAGAAAGGTCTGAGGCTAACTGAAAAAAAAAAACAAAAAAAAACTCAATAAACTCATAGGCGCAGGAGTGGCTGTGTGGTAAGTAGCTTGCTAACCAACCGCATGATTCCGGGTTCAGTCCCACTGCGTGGCATCTTGGGCAAGTGTCTTCTGCTATAGCCCCGGGCCGACCAATGCCTTGTGAGTGGATTTGGTAGACGGAAACTGAAAGAAGCCCTTCGTATGTGTATGTTTGTGTGTCTGTGTTTGTCCCCCTAGCATTGCTTGACAACCGATGCTGGTGTGTTTACGTCCCCGTCACTTAGCGGTTCGGCAAAAAGTGACCGATAGAATAAGTACTGGGCTTACAAAGAATAAGTCCCGGGGTCGATTTGCTCGACTAAAGGCGGTGCTCCAGCATGGCCACAGTCAAATGACTGAAACAAGTAAAAGAGTAAAGAGTAAAAGAGTAAACCACTTATGGAATGTTGCCAACTTCTCATCTAACTGTTTTTACAATTTTGGTAAAATATTTCAAAACTCTATCTGTGGACCATTACAGTTACAGACTTGTTAAGTGGTTTCTAGTAGGATTAAGAATTTATAACATAGAAGATATATATATTCTAAACTCAAACATTGAGATAACCCTTATGGTGGTGATGGTGGCGGTGGTGGTGGTGGCAGTGGCATTGGTGGAGTAAATAAAAAGGAATATTGACGTACGTTTACTTCAAACAGCCAACTCAGCCTAACCAACTTCTTCAACACCAATCAACTGATATGATTACATTTTATAATTAGTTTGTTAATTAAGAAGTATATTAAGAATTTAATTTTTTTCTTTTTGTTTTCTTTGGGTTTTTTTTTTGGTATCTGACTACCAAGAGGTTACCAGATAATTTTCTGTTGTTATAGCAATTAAATCTTTCATTCGTGTGGATTCTAGAATTACAAGGGCAATACTTTCTATGCCAACACTTGGCAATTATTCACTTGAGTCATCTTTTAACACGTTAATGTTTGTCTATTATTCTATTTCTCTAAATGGAATATAACTTTCTTGCTTCATTCATATTCACTTATAAATTTTCTTTGATACTCTTTCATAAAAGAATTTTAAAAAAATTTTAAAATACATCCAAATATAATTAACCAATGAACTTAATAGCATTTCTATTTGTGACTTTTCTTTTGTTTATTTAAACAATTAGCTTTTATATTTTCCAAATAATTCCTGAAGCACTTTAAACATTAAAAGCCATTACATCATAGAGTTTAACAATATGTAATAGAATGCTGATCTAATATGAATTAATTTTCAAACTAAAGTCATTAGAATTAATTCTGTAAATTTTTCCTTTTTATTGATATTTTGCTAAGTTCTTTCTTTATCTTAATAAGAGAAGTACTTGAGTAATTTGGTTTTAAATGTGTCGATACTGATGATATGAAAATATTTTGATTTCAGTCATCAAATGCTTTGTTTACTAAGCTAAAGGTGGTATAATGATACCTTTTTTCATTCATGTAAAGCCGTTAAAGTAAGACAATGTATTTAAAAAATGAAGATATATATACACACACCCCATACACCACACCCACACACAAAAAAACACACACACACATGTAAGGCAATTATATTGGGTTGTCTGGAAAGTTCGTGCTGGTTCTTAAAGGAAAGAAAAAGGTCAATAAACTCTTGCCATTACATTTTTAATCTACCAAACATGAACCATTTTGTTGCACAATGCGTCTTCATCTTTCCTTTAACTTGAAAATACCCTCTTCTCCAGAATTGAGATGGTTTTATGGCAAAGAATTCATCAAGGTATCTTTTTACGTCATCCAAGGAATTGAAATTTTTACCATTAAGACTATTCTGTAGAGACCTGAATAAGTGGAAATCTGAAAGAGCAATATCTGGTGAATATGGAGGGTGGGATAACACATCCCAGCCCAGCTTCAGAAATTTTTGTATGGTTCCCAAAGCATCAAGTGCTGAAAAGGAACTTTCTTATCTTCCATTTTAAAGGGTTACAGAATGAATACAGGTTATAGGAACATAAACCTTGCTCCAAGAAAAGATAGCTTAAACTGTGTTCTAAATGGAGATGTAGTCAAATCCTATTTTATGGACTCAACCATGTTCTAAAATAAGTTGAAATGTAAGCTATTGTAAATCGGCACGAACTTTCCGGACAACCCAATATTTATCAGATCCACATTTAATTATCATTTTGGATTCTAGAATTTGAGGGGCAGTACTTTTTATGCTTACTGTACATTACCTTGTCTTAATGACCACTTTTCCATACTGGAAGACAGAATTTGCAGATGCAGACTCTCTACAACCATGTGTTCTTCCTGCAGAAAGGCACAGAGCCATAGCAATTCCTATAGTAAATATTTGACCAACTTACACCTGTTTCTAAGCAAGATAAAATATATTCATGGCAAGACATGTTTTTGATGGAAGATTGGAAATAGATAACATTGCATGTAATGACCATGGCACTTGTATAGAACCATCTCATAATGTCAGAACAAAACTGCACACACAAACACATACACACGTATATACAAACACACTAAGAGATACTTTCAGTTACTGTTTACTAAATCCACTTGTATGACTTTGGTTAGTCTGAACATCAAAATCCTGCTAAGCATTTTGCCTAGCTTGCTAACCAACCACATGGTTCCGGGTTCAGTCCCACAGCATGGCACCTTGGGCAAGTGTCTTCTACTATAGCCTTGGGCTGGCCAAATCTTTGTGAGCGGATTTGGTATACAGACACTGAAAGAAGCCTGTTGTATATATGTATCGATATATATGTGTGTGTGTTTGTGTGTCTGTGTTTGTTCCCCCCCCCCAACATCACTTGACAACCGATGCTGGTGTGTTTACGTCCCCGTAACTTAGTGGTTTAGCAAAAGAGACTGATAGAATAAGTACTAGGCTTACAAAGAATAAGTCCTGGGGTCGATTTGCTCGACTAAAAGCTGTGCTCCAGCATGGCCACAGTCAAATGACTGAAACAAGTAAAAGAGTAAAAGAGTGTGCTAACACTTCTGCCATCTCTCTACTTTATTATACCAAGCAAATATCAACAATATGAATCTCTCGAGTAAATATTACCTATTATTATATAACTTTCTTGCTTCTTTCATACTCATTTCTAAATGTTCTTTGGTACGCATTCATAAAACAATCTGAAAATTAAAAGTGAATCCAAATATGATTAATCAATGAAATGAATTGCATTTCTTTATATGATTTTTCTTTTGGTTTCTGTAGTATGAGACACTTGCCTATAGTACCATGCAGTGGAGTGGAACCAAAGCTATGTAGATTTGATTCAGTATTATTGCACCTTGGACAAATGCCTTCTACTAAAACTTCAATCAGCCCAAAGCCTTGTGAATGAATTCAGTAATGGGAAATTGAAACACATACAAAAAGACATGACAGGAAAATTATTCACACACTCAAAAAGAGAAGGTTTTTATTCAATACATATCTTTTAATGTCTTGTGTTTTATACAAGAACGTTGATTCAAACAATAGAACATGACAAGTATTTTTAATGGTAAAGAACACAAAACAAAATGTACTCCATGATTAAATAGATCGTGTCCATAAATATTAACATAAAACTTTTAATTCAGACTCAAAGGTGGGACAGTATTTGTGATACTTTTAAGGCTCTGAAAGCTGGCAAGTTGAATGAAGGAGGTTGTTCCCAGACTTAATGTCTGGCTGAAATGATTACAAGATAATGCTAAAACCACTCAACTGCTGAAACCACTCAAATCATCTAAGAGCCAGTTAGAATGGTAAACAAAGCAAAGAGTAGACTATCCTCCCGAAGCAACAGCATCCCTCGGATATACTTTCACCAAGTTTCTGATTGTCAAATTTTGCTCATATGAAATTGGTTGACTTAAGACTTGGATATAAAAACTTGCCTAAAATGACAATGAGTAACAATAACCTCTAAATTCTTGTTTTTGTAAAGTGAATTTGTTAACCATATTACCATGCCTAACTTTACAAAGGTTTGCAAAAGAAATATTTCCAGTTGCCCTTTATATATCCCATGTCTGTGTACTTTTTGTCTAAATCAGAGTACATTTAAAGAGGAAATGAAGAAAAACACGTTTATAGGGTGTTTCTTTTTATTATGCAAGTTAACATGATACTGCTTTCCCCCATGTAATATGTGAGTTTGAAATGTTTTTTTCTTAATTTCAGATATAGGAAATATAGAAATGGGTCGAAGTAAAGATATAACATCAAAGGAGACGAAAGAAATAATGAAACTACCGGGAGAAGGGGATACAAGAATTGCAATTTCTAAAACGCTAGAGAGATCACAGAGCAATAATAAAAAAAAAACAGGTACAAATCGTAGAGAGAGTAAGAATAAGGAAGAAAACGGGTTTCAAGAACATCAAAAATAGAGATAAGAGAAAACTCGAAAGAATTATGTGCAAGAAAAGTGGGTTAACCAGCAAACAAATCTTTGAAGAAGCAGGAATCTCTAACGTACAAAGGAAAAAAACGTTGCGCAATACTAAAAGACATAAGCAAAGTCATAAATTTGGCAAAATTGCTTCCTTTAAATAAAGTACATAAAGAAAAAAAAGAGTGATATGAGTAAAAAGATATATGAAGTCTTTACAAATGTAATTTTTCTGACCAGTGCAGGGCAACATTAGACAGACCAGATAGATGGGCAAGAGGCTGGGTGCTACATGGAAAAAGTCAACCAACACGATTAAGAAGACAGCAGGGTGGTGGAGGAATCATGTTTCGGGCTGGTAGAGATGGCGGAGACATTACAGGTCCATTTAAGTTTACTGATGCAGTTAAAATATATGCTCATTACTCTTTTTACTCTGTTACTTGTTTCACTCATTTGACTGTGGCCATGCTGGAGCACCGCCTTTAATTGAGCAAATCGACCCCAGGACTTATTCTTTGTAAGCCTAGTACTTATTCTATTGGTCTCTTTTCCCAAACTGCTAAGTTACGGGGATGTAAACTCAACAGCATCGGTTGTCAAGTGATGTTGGGAGGACAAACAGATGCACAAACATATATATACATATATACGATGGGCTTCTTTCAGTTTCCGTCTATCAAATCCACTCCCAAGTCTTTGGTCGGCTCAAGGCTATAGTAGAAGACACTTGTCCAAGATGCCACGCAGTGGGACTGAACCTGGAACCATGTGGTTGGTAAGCAAGCTACTTACCACACAGCCACTCCTACGCCTTATATATATATATATACAACAGGCTTCTTTCAGTTTCCATCTTTCAAATCTACTCACATGGTTTTAGTCAGCCCAAGGCTAGAGTAGAAACCACCCGCTCAAGGTGGCATGCAGTGGAACTGAACCCAAAGCCATGTGGTTTGGAAGCAACTTCTTACCACACAACCACTGCTGATATTTCTAATTGCTAAATAAAATATTCCTCTACACAAAGTATTCTAATTAGCACCAATTACACTCTTGGAGTGGTTGGCATTAGGAAGGGCATCGAGCTTTAGAAACCATCCCAAATCAAACCAGAACCTGGTGCAGCTCTCTGACCCATCAGCTCCAGTCAAACTGGCCAACCCATGCCAGCATAAAAAGCAGACGTTATATGATGATGATGATGATGAGGTATGTGCCCAAAATACTCACACACGTTTCTTTTAATACATATATCTTATACATATCTATTCCAACATTGGTGTAATAAAGACATCTGCATACTTTTCACCTCACCATTAACCAGTCACACCATAAATAACGTGTGTGTGTGTGTTTGTGTGTCTGTGTGTGTGTGCACATGTGTGTGGGTGCTTCTGTCTATGTTTGTATGTGAGTGTGCAAGTATGTATTTATGTGTGTATGCATGTATGACTATATAGCATATATATTTGTCTGATATCTTCAGCGTCAATATAATAGATATGTTATATGTATTTACTTGTTTACTCAATGTTTCAGATAGCTTTTGCTGGCCTTTAATAATAAACATGTTTTAATTCAATTCAGCACCAGAACTTAAACATTTCATTGTTTTATACAAATCATGTGGATCACACCTAGAGAACAACAAATTGTAACAGGAAAAAAGGGCATGTTTTTCTTTAGAAGAGAAGACTATATTGAGCTTCATAGAAAACAAACGACATTTAGCTTTAATTTTAATTTGAATTTTCAGTTCAGGGTGTTAATTTATCAGTAGAATTTGTTGAAGGCCATTTTTACAATTAGCAAAATGATCACCCAGCAAGTGATAGATGGGTTGTCCAAATCCTGTAATGGAATCTGTCTTCGGTTTTTCTAACTTAGATATATGATAGTTGTAAATATATATGTTATTTGTATGATATCTATATATACGATATATATGTATGTATATATATATATGTATATATATATATATATATATATATATGTGTGTGTGTGTGTGTGTGTGTATATATACATGTATATATACACACATATATATATTTATATATATGTATACATATATATATTATAATGATATACATGTATATAAATATATATATATGTACACAGATATATATACATATATACACAAATATGTATATATATATATATATATATACATACACACACATATATATATATATATATATATATACATACATATATATAATATATGTTTGTATGTATACATATATATATATTATAATGATATACATGTATGTATAGATATATATATATGTACACAGATATATATACATATATATACACAAATATGTATATATATGTATATATCTATATCTATATATATGTGTGTGTGTGTGTGTCTATGTACACTGTCATACATACATGCAAATGTGTGTGTGAAGACATTTATATATGTGTATAGTTCCATATCTATTTTCTTTGTATTTAGATACTTTTTGTTAAAATTGAAATCATCCTTTATTGTTCTTAAAGACATTTTTTTTTCTTCCTTGCTCAAAATCCTTCCATTATATTGCTTCCAACTGTGGTGTTATGAAAGTCAACTACATCCATAGAATCAGTTGCTTTCAAAAATTATGAGATCAGTCAGGAAAATGGCCCTTTTGACATTTACAACATTTTTGCCATAAAACTGAACTACAATTTGAAATGTCAAATTTGATTTAGATTAAAATCTTCCCTGAAATATAAAATTTTTAGAAAATAAATGTAGTCAGTGTATTTTAAATAATAGAATTAAAAATAGTAATAGGTGGTTTCTGAGATATTTAGTTTGAAATATGGGTGGTTTTTCCTATTCTAGAAACTTTTGATGAGCTGAGGAAGAGTTTGAAAGCTTTCAAGTTACTTCTGGATGAAAAATTTTGTTATTTGTTAACATGAAATACTTTCTGATAGAAAAGTTTAAGTTGTATATATCAGTCCATGAACTACAAATACATGTGCAATTGTGATGAGAAAATGAAATTGTAAAGTTATTGATTAGAAAATAGTCTGTAGAAGAAGACTCCAGATGCAGTAGATGAACAAGTTAAAATTTAATGAAAGTTATTTGATTTTGGTATTTTGCTTTTGTTACAATAATATTTTTGATGTGTTGAAATTTGTAACAAAAATGTTGGAAATATATGGAAAGAATTCCAGCCTGTATTTACTCTGTTAATGTGAGTAGGTGTTTTGTAAAAACTATCTCTGGTAACTTAGCAACTAAATTTAATAACCTACTTGCAGAAAGGAAAAAAAAAATTCTGTAATATTTTAAATTAGTCTTTTATGCTTTTATTTCTATCAAAATTTACGCTAATTTTGCAAGCAAGAAATCCACATTTGTAAAGGAAGGTGTAAATTATTGAATCAACCCTATGGATTTGATGCTACTTAGTTTAGTGAGCAGCTGAGACAAAGTATCAGTCTAACGTGGATGATATTCAATATCAGAATAGCAAGTGCAGATACCATAAGGCATCCTAAAAGCTTCTATGGAAACAATTATCTGTGCAGCAAAACTCAAATATTAAAATTTTTGCAGTAGTCATCTTCATTACCAAATTAGTTCATCATTACACCTTTTATTATCATCATCATTTTCATCATTACCATCACCATCATACTCGTTATCGCCGTTGTCATCATTATCATCATCATCATCATCATCATCATCATCATCATCACCATTATCATCATTATCATCATCATCATCATCATCATCACCATCATCACCATTATCATCACTATCATTGTCATCATTGTCATCATCGTCATCATTGTTGTCGTCATCGTCATTATCATCGTCATCATCATCACCATCACCATTATCATCATCATTATCATCATCATCGTCATCATCATCACCATCATCACCATTATCATCATTATCATTGTCATCATTGTCATCATCATCATCATAGTTGTCGTCATTGTCATTATCATCATCATCACCATTGTCTGCTACATTGTCCTCCTCTTCATCATCATTATTATCATCGTCATCACTATCAACATCATCATCATTTTCCTCATTGGCATCGTTGTCATCATCATCATCATCATTGCCATCTATATTGTCCTCCTCTTCATCATCATTATTATCATCATCATCATCACTATTAACATCATCACCATCATTTTCATCATTGCCATCATTGCCAGTGATGACAACAATGATGATAATGCCAATGCCAATGATGGCAATAATAATTAAAACAACGACAATGATGAAAGCGGCAATGAAAACGACAATTATGATGATCGTCATGTTAACAATGATAACGACATCATCGTCATTATTATTCTTTCCTTCACCATCCTCATCACTATCAACATTGCATTTTTCATTATCATCATCATCATAATTATCATTCTTTCCTACACCATCATCATCATTATCTTCATCGTCATCATCATCATCATCATCCAACTTTTCTTTCCTTTTTTTATTAAAGTTACATCATCTTATCAAATTTTGTTGTCTTCCTAGTGCTAAAAGAAACAAGAATGTATACTAGAGCTCTAATTATTTTTGTGACTTGTTTTGTCCTTTAACAAACTTCTTCATCAAGCTCTCATTTGATAATAAATTGTAGTAAGGATGTTAACAATCTTCAGTAATTTATTTTTAACCTTCAAAAATTTCAAGAAAAATGTCTTAATAT
Organism: Octopus sinensis; assembly: GCF_006345805.1. Classification (NCBI taxonomy): domain Eukaryota; kingdom Metazoa; phylum Mollusca; class Cephalopoda; order Octopoda; family Octopodidae; genus Octopus; species Octopus sinensis. The sequence goes on from NC_043008.1 coordinate 62,901,097, forward strand.
AATCAACTTTCCAATGAGCGATGTCTTTGTTTACCTAAAAAAAAAATACCTTTTTTTTCCCATTTTTGTGTAGAAATTTTTTAGTTTTTTATCCTTCTTTCTTTTTTGTAAGATGGTCTCTGGTAATTCAAAGACGGTTATTTGGTTATTTGTAGAAACCTCTGGCCAGACATATTTTTTCTTTCCTTTTTTTCCAAGCATTGTTTGAAGAAACAGTTTTTTTCTCTTCTGCTAAAATGAGTTTATATAAAGGCTGTTCTCTTTAAACTGAAATTTCGTGTTTATATTTTTGTTGTTATCATAAAATATTATTCTATTTTTTTTTCATTTCATTCTATTTTCTATTTGCTTTTGTTCTCATTAAAATAAAATTGCCACTGGTTACTTTGTTAATGTTCCAAACCAGGAAGACTTCCACAATAGTTTCTAGAGCAGTTTATTTCTTATTTCTTTTTTTTCATTCCATCCACTTGTCATATACATTGATGACTTGTAGAGTGTTTTCTTTTCTTTTTTTAACAACAGCTTATGCTTTTCCATCAAAACCTGAAATGTAAACAAAAGCAGATATGGAGAAATTCAAATTGTTTCAAATGACAGATTGTCTGAAAAAAAAAATAAATAAAAATAAATAAATGTGATAAAATATAATAGAAATGTGGTATATTTTTATGAGGTAGAAATATAAAAAGACAAGCTTAATTTTCTCTAAAATTTCTAAATGGAAGGATATTTCAAGAGAAGTTAAAAACAGCGACATTTTATGCACACAATACAAGGTTTCTATATGATAAAAGATTTCTTTACTTGGCTTCTATTCCTTGAAATGAAAGAGTGCATACAATGTGGGAATAAAGAAAAAATATAAAGTTTATCTATAGAAAAAATATAAACAGTATGAAATATATTTCGTTGGTTTATGTTCCTTTAATGTATATCCAAAAACAATTAAATATTAAAAAAATCCTGTTATAATTCAGTAGAAAAGATTTGAGAAGGGAAATGTATTGTAGAATACCAGAGATATGCTTTTTTCCATAGCAGTTTTGGAAATTAAACATCCTTCCGGATGGGATCTTGGATTCTCAGTGATGGAAAAGGTTCGTCATCTTTGCTACAGAGAACATAAGTCTGTAGAGAGAAAAAATTGTGACATGGAGCTAAAATGGTTTATGGTTCTGAAATGAAAGTAAAAGTGTAAAGTGTCTTTGGTGTAATGAAGGTGATATTCAGGAAATTGGGATTAAAGAAAGGGGAAGAGATGCCAGAAGAGATGAATTTTAACCACTCCGGTGAACTAAATATGCTGAGAACTTAACTTAATGTATTTCACCCTATAGGCATAGGAGTGACTGTGTGGTAAGTAGCTTGCTTACCAACCACATGGTTCCGGGTTCAGTCCCACTGTGTAACACCTTGGGCAGGTGTCTTCTACAATGCCTCAAGCCAACCAAAGCCTTGTGAGTGGATTTGGTAGATGGAAACTGAAAGAAGCCTGTCGTATATATGTATGTATATATATATATATATATATATATATATATATATATGTATGTATGTATGTGTGTGTGTGTATATGTTTGTGTGTCTGTGTTTGTCCTTCCACCAACATCACTTGAAAACAGATGCTGGTGTGTTTACATCCCCGTAACTTAGTGGTTCAGCAAAAGAGACCGACAGAATAAGTACTATGCTTACAAAGAATAAGCCCTGGGGGCCATTTGCTTGATTAAAGACGGTGCTCCAGCATGGCCACAGTTAAATGACTGAAACAAGTAAAAGACTATAAATAATTAACGTTTGCATTTCCATTCGTCTATCTTTTCCACGCATTCTACTCAGGAAGCTTATGGGTGTAGTATCCTCAGGCACCACTTCCATTCTTTTAATGTAAAAACAACTTTAAATTATTGCATGTAAAAATAAACCTTCTAAATCAATGGAGTCTTTGGCAAATGTTGTTTCGGTATAATGATCAGAATATCTACCATATTTACAGAAAATGTGGATTTGAGTCTCATAGCCAGACTTCAACCATTTATAATCCAAAGGGGATTCTAACACAATATTCCCTATGCCACTATTTACAGCCTTATCTACTTTATGTTTCACCATTAGAAAGAAAAATTATTTCATACCACTCAATGTTTCTAAAATTCTTTTAATGTAAAAAACAGTTTATTTCAGATTTTTTAAAATTTAATTTATTTATGATTTCAGTAATACAGCTAATTTACTTTATCTAACTAATCTAGCTAACCTAACAAAATCAGCTACATAGTTGAATTTTTACATTTAATCTCTTTAATCTTTGTAATTAGTTAATTAGAACCTAATAGAAAAACTACGCCGTTTAGATACAACCAGTTGGTTTTTAATCTATTTTCTGGATTTTACTTTATGATTCTTACTCCTCTATATTCAATGTTCTAGCTATTTTTTTTTTGTTAAATCTCAATTCACTTTTATTTGAAAACACTTCTAAATTATCATGGAAACATTAATTGACGACTGTTAAATTATATCAATGCATGTATTATGAAAAAGTATTGGTAATACAGTGGGTAACAGTATCTATATCTACAGCTGAAAGTCTTCATGCATAACAGCATCATCATTATCATCATTGCCATTTTTAGCATCAACTTTACCATGCTTCTATGGGTCAGACAGAATTTGCTGAGACAGACTTTCTATAGACAGATGCCCTTTCTAATACCAATCATCACCAGTTTCCAATCATGATAATATCTTCCAAGGCTAAACGTGCTTTTCATGCCTAGCTATGGGAAAGTGAACATCATAATGGTATGGCACTGGTGTACAGTCAACTGTCATACATACATAACAATCTTCTTTTTCCAGCCTTCAGATCAATACATAAGGCTTTAATTGTCTTGTAGCAACAGTAGAACTCACTTCTCTAAGTTACCATACAGGGTAGCAGAATTGAAACCATGAAGTTATGAAACAAACCTCTTAATCACACAGTAATGACATCACATGAACTAAAATAAAATTCTCATTCAACAATATATTTGAAGTATAGTTTTGAGGATAGCATTAGTAGTGATCTATCTCTTTTATAGTTTACTGGTTACTAACCAACATTCACTTGTAAAAGCATTTTCTCTAATATGTTATAAGCTATAAACATTTGAGAGAAAAAGTTTTCAGTAACTGAAACATGGGAAATTATAAGGATTTCTTTCAACTTAATAGAATGCAAATATTTTTAGGAGGGGAACATAGTAGATTCAGTCAGTTCTAAAACATAACTAGCAATTTGTTATGATTTTATGTATGTCAGAGAGTGGAAAATAAAGTTTGTTCTACAAAGGTCAGTAAAAATATTACAGATTCATTTGGTTCAGTGTGCACCAGTTCAAATGATGATTGTAAATGGAAAACTACAAAAGATTAGCTACATGAGGTTTCAAAATTCATCTGTCTAACATTATTAGTTACCTGTGTCAGTGTGTTTGTTTTGACAAAGTGTGAACATCTTGAGAGAAAAGTTGGGCATAAGAGGCATTGGATGTGGTGTGCAAGAGAGATGACTGTGCTGGTGTGGTCATGTGATGTACATGGATGAGGACAACTGTGTAAAGAGGTGCTGATCTCTAACTGCAGAGGGAACCTGTAGTAGAGGTAGACCCAAGAAGACATTGGACAAAATAGTGATGCATGATCTTCAAACTTTGGGCCTCACAGAGTCAATGACTAGTGACCAAGACCTTTGGTGATATGCTGTGCTTGAGAAGATCTGTCAAGCCAAGTGAAATCTTATTCATGACCAATGCTGGTGTCATGTAACTGGCACCGGTGGCACAGAAAAAGAACCTTTTGAGCATTGGGCCTCACATAGGTTAAGTGGCTGATTGGTGGGACATGAAAAGTTCCTTTCAAGTGTTGGGCCTCATGGAGGCAATGATGACTGACCTAGACCTTTGGTATTATGTCATGCTTGAGAAGAAGAACCATCAAGCCAAGTAAAATTGCAATTGTGACAGATATTGGTGTCACATAAATGGCACCCATGCCAGTGGCACTTAAAAGCACCCGTTACACTCTCAGAGTGGTTGGCATTAGGAAGAGCATCCAGCCATAAAAAACAATGCCATAAGAAATAAGGCATGTGCCTGTTACAGAGCCACATAACTGTGGCAACTGGCACTCCATTGGTTATGACAATGAGGGTTCCAGTTCATTTGATCAATGGAAAAGCCTGTTCATGAAATTAATATGCAAGTGGCTGAGTAATCCACAGACATGTGTACCCTTAACATAGTTCTCAAGGAGATTCACCAGGACACAGAATGTGACAAAGCTGGCCTTTTGAATTACTGGTACAACTCATTTTTGCCAGTTGAGTGGAATGGAGCAACATGAAATAAAGTGTCTTGCTCAAGGACACAACACATCACAGGAGTCTGATTCAGCCTTCCAGCTTACCAGTTCTGGTAAAACTGCCCATCCCATGCGAGAATAGACAACAGACGTTAAATGATGATGATGATGAGGAGGATGATAATGATGATGATGATGTATCAGGATGATTCACACCTAGTATCAAAATACTGATATGACTGTTTCTCAATACTCTGTGAACACTAAATGCTTTAAGACATGACATGGATGGCTGCAACATCGACTACAAAACCATGGTCAGAGAAATGGACAGAGCAGTTGTTCTGACTGCAACTGCTGACCAGAATTTATCCAACAACTGATGCACAAGGCATTAGCCTTAATCCAAATGGCTGCTGGAAACTGTGGTCAAATCCTGTCTGCAGAGGTTTGTTGCTAGAAGGCCAAATATGTGATAACAGGATTCAGCTCCTGTTATACCTCTGGAAAGATTCAGAGGTGGTTGTTGGAGAATTTCTTTGACTTTACTAGCACCAGTTTCTAACTTCCTAATTCCCTTGATTGTAAAACCATGGATTACTATGTGCAGGGAATGGCTGTCTTCTTCTTGTCTTGAGACAGCATTCACCTGGGGTGGGTTGAGCTGGTTTCATTCATCCTTAATGCTGCTTCTCTCACAAACACCGACCAGGCCTGGCGATTTGAGGCTAACGACCGCGTGATCTCCAACCACTCCCTATTCCAGCAGCGAATGCCGTAGACATGGGGGCCTAGGTTGGGTTCCAGATCAGCCTTGACTGTCATCAGCCAGGTTTTTCATTGTCCACCACATCGCTTTTGCCAACCCTGAAGGGGAGCTGAGGCAATTGCTTCCTAGATGAATTCTCCTGGTTGACGATGGAGGGCATGACCCAGCCAATGCAGATGTCTTGTTAGGATGACTTGTCAAAGGGAGGTGATTATGTACTGGTGTCGCACCGAATTGTTGGAGACATGAAGGATGTGGTGTAGACAGAGGTGATCAAAGGATTCCAGTCGCTTAGTATCTTCCACTCTCATCGGCCATGACTTGCTGCCATAAAGGAGAAGACACCAAGTGTTCTACCTGCAATGCTAAGGCTGAGTTGGTGGCAAAGATCAAGGAGTTGTTTGAAGATCTTCCCAAGGATACTGTAAGGAAAGGATGTACTCAATACTGAAGCGATTTTGATGCCATAGTGGAAGCTGAATGTGGCTGCTTTGAATAAACTGTTATCTCCCTGCCACAATCTAGTTGATATTTTATGATTTTTTAAAATAATTTCATTTTTGGATGGAATAATTCTTTTTCCTTTTCCTTTTATGCAAACTGTCAAACTTAGCCCAGACACCCTGTAGATAAATAGATATATTATTCAATACATTTGGAGCAAATACAGCACATTAACACAACAGACTAACATATGAATTGCATTTATAACTAGATTGCATGACTTCTCAGCAAGTTCTAAAATACAATACATTTTGCTGTATTAAATAATTTAAAATTATACAAATGCTTAAAATGTCATCCTTTCAGTAAATTTACTTCAAATGATTCTGCTTTATCATTACCAATGATAAAGATTTATAGCGATGGCATATTAGGAATAATGGCGAAGGATGAAAAGTCGGTAATGATGAGTATTGCTGAATTAAAAATAAATGCTGCAATTTAGGAATACTGCAGACTATTCTAAATTTAGGATTTGTCAGCCAAACTTTGAAGTGCTGTTTTGATAAAAGGCTTTTCTTCTCAGCCATCAAAGTTTATGTGAACACAACTTTCTTGATGCTGTCTTTTGAATCATATGCTCGCAGATTACACAACATGGCAAGCATCCTCATGTATCTATGCATTTATGCAGACTTTTCCATAGCCAAATATCATGATTATGTCCTTATATTCATGTGCATGTGTATGTGTGTGAATCTCTCTCTCTCTCTCTCTCTATATATATATATATATGTGAAGGCGCGTGGCTCAGTGGTTAGAGCGTCGAGCTTATGATCGTGAGGTTGTGAGCTCAAATCCCAGACCGGGCTGCGTGTTGTGTTCTTGAGCAAGACACTTTATTTCACGTTTCTCCAGTTCACTCAGCTGTAGAAATGAGTTTCGACGTCACAGGTGCCAAGCTGTATCGGCCCTTGCCTTTCCCTTGGACAACATCGGTGACATGGAGAGGGGAGGCCGGTATGCATGGGCGACTGCTGGTCTTCCATAAAACAATCTTGCCCAGACTTGTGCCTCAGAGGGTAACTCTCTAGGTGCAAACCCATGGTCAGTGTCTGACCGAAGGGGGTCACTACTCATATATATATATTCTTTTATTCTTTTATTTGTTTTACACATTTGACTGCGGCCATGCTGGGTCATTGCCTTTAGTCAAACAAATCTACCCCAGGACTTATTCTTTGTAAGCATTGTACATATTCTAGATAGATAGATATTTATTCTTCACCAGTTGATCCCCTGCATTCCTCTCCAACTGAGCATTTCTAATCTTGTGGGCTCATGGGTTCTGATGCTGCATAAGAGCGCCCAGTACACTCTGAAAAGTGGTTGGCACTAGGAAGAGCATCCAGCTGTAGAAATTATGCCAAAGCAGACATGGAACATGGGCTGCTCTTCAGCTGGCAAACTCCTGTCAAACCATCCAACCCATGCCAGCATGGAAAACGAACGTTAAATGATGATAATGATGATGATGATGATGTGTGTATGTGTGCATATGTGTGTGTACATATATATATATATATTATATATATATATATATATATTAATATATACATACATACATACATGTGTATATATATGTATGTATATATATATATATATATATATATATATATATGGAGAGAGAGACAGACAGGCAGACAGAAAGAGATATGTATGTGCATGTGTGTCCTTGTCTTGATATCATGTGATAAACAAATACGCATCATTGCGAGGCAAGCAATGGTGTTTGTTTAAACTGATTAAAAATTAAATGAAAATAAAAAAACAAGGCAGTCAACCTGATCATTAGTAGTTACAGTGACAATTCAAAACATGCTTGCTTTTATAACTGCGTCAAAACTATTTTATGCTTTTTAAGTCAAGTTCTTTTCCAAGAATGAGATTTATAAGTAGAATAACAGTGTCAGACAAACTTTTGTTTCAATAAATAATTAAGTGACTCTTTTGACAAATGATTTGACAAGTTAAAATTTTACTGAGACATGATTTCATAAATCCGTTTGCTGATATGCCAAAAGTAAGACACCATTCTATGTTGTAACTCACTCTATAATATCTGTTTGGTACTTCTGCACACTTTCCATCAGAAAACCAGGTGACTACATTTAGAAATTAGAAATACACAAGCTGTATAAGCACAGGAGTGGCTATGTGGTAAAGTAGCTTGCTTACCAGCCACATGGTTCTGGTTCAGTCCCACTGCATGGCACCTTGGGCAAGTGTCTTCTACTATAGCTTTGGGCCAACCAACACCTTGTGAGTGGATTTGGTTGATGGAAACTAAAAGAGGCAGTCGTATATATGTATATATATATATATATATATATATATATATATATATGTGTGTGTGTGTGTTTGTGTGTGTGTGCATATGTTTGTGTGTCTGTATTTGTTCCCATAACATCGCTTGACAACCGATGGTGGTGTACTTATGTCCCCGTAACTTAGTGGTTCAGTAAAAGAGACTGATAGAATAAGTACTAGGCTTACAAAAAATAAGTCCTGGGGTCGATTTGCTCGACTAAAGGCAGTGCTACTGCTTGGCCACAGTCAAATGACTGAAACAAGTAAATGAGTAAAAAAGTGTAAGGTTAGAACTTAGTATCTTGTTTTATGCATTTTCATCCTGATGTTATTATATTTTCGATGTTTCCCTTAATGTAACACTTGTCATTTTATATGCAATATAAAATGTGCATTCCAGAAGTTTTTGAACATTTTCAGGAGTGACATGTATTGATTTCAAAATTCGGCACAAAGTCAGTAGTTTTGTGGTGGGGTGTTTGTGAGTCTATTACATCAAACCCAAAGCTCAATTGGTACTTATTTTATTGATCCAGAAATGATGAAAGGGAAGAATGACCTTGACAACATTTGAACTCAGAATGTAAAGATGGGTGAAATGCCATCAAGCACTTTTTCCAGTATGCTAACAATTCTGTCAGATCATTGGAGAGATACTCTTTTACCTGTTTACTCTTTTACTTGTTTCAGTCATTTGACTGTGGCCAAGCTGGAGCACAGCCTTTAGTCGAGCAAACCGACCTTAGGACTTATTCTTTGTAAACCTAGTACTTATGCTATTGGTCTCTTTTGCCGAACTGCTAAGTTACGGGGACGTAAACCAAATAGAATCGGTTGTCAAGTGATGTTGGGGAGACAAACACAAACACACAAACATATACATACATATATATATACATATATACATATATATATAAAGTTAGAGGGAGTAAAGTCTGGACTGTAGGTAGTGCTAGGGACAGTTTTGATGTCCTTCTCTGTCAAGTCACGTCCAGTAAATTCACTGCTTCTTTTCTTTTTTCAATAAAATAGTTTTTACCTATTAATGGTGAGATACTACGGATATATTTCCTCAATAAACTTTCCTCGTGGTGATCTTTCCTCACAGTGAACTTGTCTCATGGTGAATGTTCTTCACAGTGAATTGATGGTGGTGAACTTACCTATAATAGGTAGCTGGTTACCAGGAGACTCATCACTGAGCACACTGGGAACAAACCTTGCACAAACTTTGTGTTTGTTCTGATCTTCATAAATGTTCTGTGTGCAGCCACCACTATACCAACTGCAAACTGTTTGCTTATTGTCTTTATAGACATATGATAGTCTTTATCTGGAGAATTGTGAATTTTCTCAACCTGCCTTGATGTTCTGACATTCCTCTCTTTGCCAACCCTCTCATCATCTCTCATTTCCTTTCTGCCATCCTTGACCCTCTTGTGCTAGTGAACAAGTTAATCCATAAACAATGTGGAGCATTTCATGCAGTCCTGTAGTATTTTGGTCTTTATAAATGCAAAACTTTATTGTATAATTATCGACCCCAGTGCTTGACCGGTACTTATTTTAACAACCTTGAAAAGAAGAAAAACTATCATGGTGAAATTTGAAGGTAAAAGTGGTTTCTGATTTTGGCACAAACAAGCAAGAGGAAAGCTTAGATAAACTACATCAATCCGAGTGCTCATTTGATAAATTTTTTTTCGACACTGAAAAGATACGATTATAATAATACAAATAAATAATAGAAGCCAATCTACAAAACTTACACAGATATATATGATGGATCAAAACATGGCCATTCTAAATATACTTCATATTACTTGTGAAGTTCAGAATAACAAGTTTTGTTCCTTTGGGAATATTATCATGGAAAGAATAAATGACTTCCGTGAATGCAACACAAGTTATTTCTAAATAACAGTGCATGCTTAATGTATTGACCTATTATTCATCATTGATATTTAAATTTAGCAATATCTCTGATTTCTGATTCAATTTTCATATTAGTATAACTTTAAAAACTTATCTCATCTCAATTTCTGCAAGTTGCTTGTGCATTGCTTAACTTATAATTATTAGGATTGCTTGTAATTTGATATTTTATCCAATTTTACCTGAGTCAGGCACGTAGTTCACTCCACGTTCCTCTCTACAATACATTATTGTGTCTTTGTGAGAAAATTCTCAGAATATTTTCTATTGTATATCAATATTAATTGAATTGAGAGAAGACACTTTCTTTCCCATACATTTGATTCTCCATAGATATTCAGTCACATTTACTGCATTGAATATTATCCCATTCCATTTGTTGGAAATCAATTGGATATCACATGAGATAATCTGAGTCATTTTAATGATAGCTGTTGGTTGTCATTGTTGGCTTGGTTATCTGGTACCAAAATTCAACTCTTATTACGACGAGTATTTGCTGACTCTACAGTAATGAGTTAGTGGCTGGTTTTACAACAGATTTGAAAGATTTTCTTTGAAATCTGCTGGAAAACCAAGTCAAGCATTGCATTTAATGTACAGTATCTTCTACAGTCTCAATACCCAATTTTACATTTGTTTGGACGAGTACATCCATTATTGACTTGTGAAAAATGGAGTTTTATTATGTAGCAAGCTAGGCAAAGGTGCTGTATGAATGGCTTCTAAGGAAAGTAGGCTTTGCCTCTTTACAAGTATATATTGTTTTGCAATTAGCACATCATGTCATGAATAAATTACACGTTGAATAAAAATATATCATTGAGATATTATTCAGTTGTGACTACCATTTCCCAAGAGGATTTCTGCTGCATGATGCACAAAGATCAAAGGCTTCTGATAAATGAAACATTTGAAGGATGAAATGCACTTTACATTTCTCTATATGCAATCATTTTGTGAATGTCTGACGCGAAAGAATGAATGAAATATCTCTTACAAATGTTTCACCTCAAGAAGTGAATTTGCTTACCACAACGTTTCTGTTTTGTCAGCTGCCACCTTTTAACCCAACAAGTTAATTTACCTATCAATGAATTCCAGTTTTCTTTAAGGATTTTAATCAGAAACAATACATACATATATATATATCAGATTTTCTTTTCTCTTTTCGTTCAGTTCTTCCATCGGTGTACAGGCTTGTAAGTTGTCATGGATCATTAAACCATTGCACTTCCATGTAACTTTTACCTTAATGCAGACACAACAGGTTTTTGGAAAATTACTCGCTTCTCTCACGTCAAAATATTTTATTGAAATAAAAATGGTTAAAAGATTTCTCTATAAGTTGTCAGAAAACTTGAGTGGTTCAGAGCATTAAGTCATGTAACACAGAAAAACATTTTCAGCATTTTAAAGTCTTTAGAAAGAGCTGTGAATTTATTCTGTTTAAAGTTGGTACATTTACTTAACATCACCTACGAAACGCAACAAAGAATTGCTTACAATCAATGGTAAACCAATATTTAAGCAATTTACTTTTAAAATGTTATTTGTTTTACAGACTACACAGTTAATTGCAGAGTCCACCCCTCTGTATCTATAGTGGCAGTCTGAGGTAAATAGAATAATTACCTTATCCTTTGACAAACTCACCTTTGGTGGCGTAATATGGACATGACATTAACAGTTTGTGATTTCATACCTATCTAAATATTTTTGTGAATTGGTGAAACTGAAGGTTACATAATGTCTAACTTACAAGTCATCATCATCATCATCATCACCAACAACACCATAATCATCATCATTACCACCATAATCATCATCATCATCATCATCATCATCAAAACCACCACTATCCCATCACCTACCACCACCATTGCCATCATCGTCATCATTGTTTTAATGTCTACTTTTCCATGCTTGGTTAGATCAGATGGAAGTTAGTATGAGCAAATTTTCTACAGAATGGTGCTTTTTCTGCTGCCAACTTTCATGCTTTTTTGAAAGAAGGTAATATTTCCCCCTGGCTGGACATGTTTTCATGAAACAGGAAACTGGAAACAAAGACCACTGCTTGTGTGATAGCCATGCTTATTTACAACTATCACACTATGTCAAGATAAGGTGATAAAATTCCCCATGCACACATATACACACACATATTGTATATGCAGAGGCAAGTTTTTGAAACTTTGTCTGAGTAAGAAATAAAAAACGGTGTCTTTAGTAATTCTAGGGTCTGCTTTTCATTAATTAATAGACAAAGCAAATGAAAGATGTTTAATAAATAATACACATATATGCCATTACACAATATGCTCCCAGTTCATACAATGTCTGCATGTAATCTCTTTTAAATATTTATCGAATTACATCACTGATTACTCTCAGTTATATAATATTTGGGAGGAAATAATCTTAGTCTAACGTTTTAGTTTCACAATTTTATATTAACAATCAATTTTATAGTTACACTGTAACTGATGTGCTGATTCATGATGGACTGCATCTGTGTAAATGGATTTATAAATGTGGATATAGCATCATCATTATCATCATCATCGTTTAACGTCCGTTTTCCATGCTAGCATGAGTTGGACAGTTTGATTGGGGTCTGGGAAGCCAGGAGACTGCACCAGGCTCCAGCCTGATCTGGCAGTGTTTCTACAGCTGGATGCCCTTCCTAATGCCAACCACTCCTTGAGTGTAGTGGGTGCTTTTTGCGTGCCACCAGCACGGGTATCACAACAACAATTTCCATTTGATTTTTATTTTGATGTTGATGTACTTGACTCAACAGGTCTCCTCAAGCACAGCTGGTCACCCTACGATCCAAGGTTAGTACAGCAGGCCGTCTTGCAAGCCATGAACTCACTTCATTTTTTGGGTCTTCACAGTCACAGTATATCTCCAGATGTCTCAGTTTTTCGTCATTGCATCTGTGAGGCTCAATGTTTGATGGTCATGTTTGACCACTTCATCCCATGTCTTCCTGGATCTACCTCTACCCTTCCTTCAACTGTTTTGGAATGGCACTTCTTCACACATCTCTCCTCATCCATCCATATTACATGACCATACCAATGCAAACGTCTCTCCTGCACACCACATCCGATGCTTCTTATGTCCAACATTTCTCTCAGGGAACTTACATGCTGTTGTGCATGTACACTGACATAACCCTGTTTGTTTTCATGTTATTTGCAAATTATTTCAGAACTGAAATTTTTTGGTAACTTGAATATACTGCCAGCCTGATTGTCATTGCAAAATTTAATGAATTCTTGGAAAATTGAATTCCATAAAATTTCTGAAGATAAACTGAGTCACCAATTTGAAATATTTATAGGCACAGTCATGGGTGTGTGGTAAGAAGCTTGCTTTCCAACCATATGAGTTCAGTCCAATTAAGTGGCACCTTAGCCAAGTGTCTTTTACTCTAGCCTTGGGCTGACCAAAGCCTTGTGAGTGGATTTGGTAGATGGAAACTGAAGAGAGCTCATTGTAGGCAATATATATATATATATATATATGTGTGTGTGTGTGTGTGTGTGTGTGTGTGTGGTGTGTGTGTGTGTGTGTGCTTGTCCCCCACAACCACTTGACAACCAGAGTTGGTGTGTTTACATACCTGTAACATAACAGTTTGTCAAAAAAGTTACTCAGTCCCACTGTGTGGCACCTTGGGCAAGTGTCTTCTAATATAGCCTTAGGCCGACCAAAGCCTTGTGAGTGGATTTGGTTGATGGAAACTGAAAGAAACTATCTATATATATATATATAGATAGATAGATAGATAGGTAGATAGATATGTATGTATATATTTGTGTGTTTATGTCTGTCCCCACAGCATCGCTTGACAACCAATGCTGGTGCATCACCTAGCAGTTCGGCATGAGAGACTGATAGAATAAGTACAAGGCTTACAAGGAAATAGGTCCTCGGGTTGATTTGCTGGACTAAGAAGGCGGTGCTCCAACATGAGCGCAGTCAAATGACTGAAACAAATAAAAAGAAAAACAAAGAATTACTCTCTATATCTCTAGTCAATAAAATTTATATGTACACAATAGAAATCTTAGGATATATCTAGGTGGTATAAATTGGAAAGAGAGCAAAACTCTAATATCACATGAAATCACACTGGCCAAAGTAAAAGGTTGCTTTGGAGGGTTAATGGGAATTACTATCACTTTCAGAAACCAAATATTCCTCTTTTTATATAAATCTCAGTTTACTTGAGGTAAGCATATGCTAAATGTATGGTACTGTATGAAAATATAACAGAATCTCTCATAGAAACGAAATATTTTCTTAAGAAATAAACAAAATGGAAGGAGTTAAAGAAACATTTAAAGAACTGGGAGGGTGAGTGATATGCAATATATGGTAATAAAAGGATCAGGCTTGTAAGTTTTAGTTTTTAGGCTAGAAGTGAAAGAATTGGTGGCAAGCTGGGAAAAACTGATTGCAAGTTCATTAATGGCATACCATTATTGGAAATTAAAAAAAAAAACACGATTTTTTCGTGGCCATTGCCAGTACTGCCTGACTGGCCCTCATGCTGGTGGCATGTAAAAGCACCCACTACACTCTCGGAGTGGTTGGCGTTAGGAAGGGCATCCAGCTGTAGAAACTCTGACAGATCAAGCTTGGAGCCTGGTGCAGCCATCTGGTTTGCCAGTCCTCAGTCAAATCGTCTAACCTATGCTAGCATGGAAAGTGGATGTTAAACGATGATGATGATTATTATGGAAATGATTATTCTAAATTTGTTACCATTTAAAAGAGTCTATCCTGCACAATAATGGATAGGACAAGTTCGCAGTTGTTCTGTTCTACTTTTGGAAAAATTTATTCTGTAAACTAATCAATGAACATTCTATTTATTAATTAGGAAGGGACTATAATTACTAATATAATCTATTCTCTATCGTAAGTCGATTTTCATTAAACTATTTCCAAGAAAGTATAAATCCTTCAAGACTATTGAAAAGGTTGCAAGATGCAACAAAAATTTTAGGAAAATAAAATTAAGAAATAAGTGGAAATTTTACCAGTGAGTGTGCTACATTATAAGGCACAAAACGAAAATTACTCTCCCCAGACACAATAGAATATGCTTCAACACACGAACTCATATAAAGAATCTTGCAAACCAAATCCAAAAACGAATTATAAATCCTTCATATATCAATATAAAATGGGCATACCTTATTTTCAGGCATACAAACTGACGTAGTATATTATGTAAACATTCAAATATTGTCATTATTTTTCCAAATCCTACTGCATTTCACAGGGAATTTTTGAGCATCCAAAGTCATCTTGGTGTATAAGTCATCTACTATTTTTGCCGTAAATTTTAGTCTGAAAAATTTGACTGGAAAATATAGTCCAGATTAAATATAATTATCTCTATCCATTTGCAATTAAAATTCAATATTTCTATATCTTAAGCATTTGTGATTGAATGTGATCTAGTTTTAGATCATTTGTTTTTATTACTTTGTTCATCAAAATATAAAGTTAACTTTCCAAATATTTAAGGGATATTTACTAAACATTTGCAGTCTCTTCTCAAGTTATAAATTATCTTGCATCGTTGCTCATTAGCATAAAGCAACTCTGATATCTTTCTATTTGACCTACGTACAGTGCTTTGGGTGGGTAGTAGTTTCAAAATTCCATCAGTTTTGCAAAAGAAACAGTGGGTCCATTAGTTATGTTTAGTCTCTTGCAAGCAGTTCACCAAAATATGTACTCTTTTACTCTTTTACTTGTTTCAGTCATTTGACTGTGGCCATGCTGGAGCACCACCTTTAGTCAGGCAAATTAACCCCAGGACTTATTCTTTGTAAGCCTGGTACTTATTCTATCAGTCTCTTTTGCCGAACCGCTAAGTTATGGGGATGTAAATACACCAGCATCGGTTGTCAAGTGATTCTGGGGAGACAAATACAGACACACAAACATATACACACACATACATACATACATACATACATAATACATACATACATACATACATACATACATACATACATACATACACATATATATATATATATATATATATATTACCTTTGAAATGTGGAGTAGACGAAACAGGGACAACTAAAGACTACTGTTGTATGTCTTGTTTGGAAACAAGTTCGTTTCCATGGTTTTGTTTTTATGTTTTCGTTTCTCATTGTGTTCAACGTTTTTTTGATGTCCTGCACCCATTTATGCATGTATATGTACATATAGATGTAGGTATGTATATATGTATGTATATATGCATATATTTATATATTATTTTATTATATATATATATATATATATATAATAACAATTAAGGAACGGCCATAATAGGCCATTCACCCACTAGAAATAACAGCCAAAGCTTCTACCGCAAATAAAGATTAATTCCGTAAACAGGAGAAAATTAAAAAAAACATTTACCCTGTAATTTCTTGTACGGTATACCGTTTCATCCGCTGTTTAATGGTAAACTAACATGATTAAATTAAATCAAGCCAATCTTCCATAAGCCTCGGATTCTTCAGCAAGAAATAGCTCAAGTCGGGACAATATCTGTCCCGACTTGAGCTATTTCTTGCTGAAGAATCCGAGGGCTTATGGAAGATTGGCTTGATTTAATTTAATCATGTTAGTTTACCATTAAACAGCGGATGAAACGGTATACCGTACAAGAAATTACAGGGTAAATGTTTTTTTTAATTTTCTCCTGTTTACGGAATTAATCTTTATTTGCGGTAGAAGCTTTGGCTGTTATTTCTAGTGGGTGAATGGCCTATTATGGCCGTTCCTTAATTGTTATTGTTGAACTTAAAAATGGTCTATGACTATTTAATTTTTTCCCACTGGGCCGCTGGTGGCAATAAAATTCTACAAAATTTTCCTTGCCACCCTATATTGATTAATTATATATATATATATATATATATATACATACATATATACGACGGCTTCTTTCAGTTTCCATCTACCAAATCCACTCACAAGGCTTTGGTTGGCCCGAGGCTATAGTAGAAGACACTTGCCCAAGGTGCCACACAGTGAGAATGAACCCAGAACCATGTGGTTGGTAAGCAACCTACGTACCACACAGCCACCCCTGCTGTGGCCACAGTGACCTTAGCTTTCTGTAAGGGTCTGTATATATCATGAGCATTGCCACTCTTCCTCTTATTAGTTCAACTACTTTGTTGAATATTTAATACTTCTTTATCTCTTTTAAAACCTACTCACCTTAGATTAGTAAGAAACTAACTGTTTTAGAGAGTTTACATTCAAACTGAAACCTTCTATTATAATTTTATAGAAGAACCTTTTGTTGATTTGTGTTCCAAACACCAATTTAATAATATAGCTGGATTAGTTATTTTACTAAACAAGTGTAAGTTAATAATTTTAAAAAGTAATTGTAATACATCAATATAGTATTTCATTAGAATTATGTTAATAAAAGGGATAACAAAATCCTGTTTGTTAAAATTAGGACATAGAGTTTAAAAGGACAAGACTCAATACTGGTTTCAAATTTTGGCACAAGGCCAGCAGTTTCAGCATTGGAGGTATGTTGATTACATCAACCTCAGTGCTCAATTTGTAGTGATTTTGTCAGCCCTGAAAGGATGAGTAGCAAAATCACCCTCAGCAGAATTTGAACTAAGAATGTAAAGAGGGATGAAAAACCACAAAGCATTTTTCTGAGCATGGTGATGTTTCTGCCAGCTTACTGCCTTAAGAAAACTAGATATTGGTTTCTGGTTTTGGTACAAGACTGGCAATTTCAGGGAATGTCAATTACATCGAAACTAATACTCAACAGGTACTTATTCTATCGATCCCAATAGGTTGAAAGGCAAATTGAACCCTAGCAACATTTGCTGCTAAGCATTTTGTTCGACATGAACTACTATACTTATTTCTTTACTGCCCACTAGGGGCTACACACAGAAGGGACAAACAAGGACAGACAAACGGATTAAGTCAATTATATTGACTCCAGTGCATAACTGGTACTTATTTAATCAACCCCAAAAGGATGAAAAGCAAAATCGACATCAGTAGAATTTGAACTCCAGAATGTAGTTGCAGATGAAATACTGCAAAGCATTTCGCCTGGCATGCTAATATTTCTTATTTCTTTATTGCCCACAAGGGGCTAAACATAGAGTGGACAAACAAGGACAGACAAATGGATTAAGTCGATTATATCGACCCCAGTGCATAACTGGTACTTATTTAATCAACCCCGATAGAATGAAAGGCAAACTCGACCTCGGTGGAATTTGAACTCAGAACATAGCGGCTGACAAAATACCTATTTCTTTATTACCCACAAGGGGCTAAACACAGACAGACAAACAAGGACAGACATAGGTATTTAGTCGATTACATCGACCCCAGTGCATAACTGGTACTTAATTTATCGACCCCGAAAGGATGAAAGGCAAAGTTGACCTCGGCGAAATTTGAACTCACAACGTAACGGCAGACGAAATACCGCTAAGCATTTCGCCGTGCGTACTAACGTTTCTGCCAGCATTTTGCCTGGAATGCAAATGTTTCTGCCAGCTCACAGCATGCTGACTATTCTGCCAGTTTGTTACCTTAATAAGGCTAAATATTCAAAGCTATTTACAATTTAATGGCTCTTTCCTATTCCTGACAATTTTCTACCCTTAATATTGAAAAAAAAAAAATATTCTTTGTATTAATAAATTATATTTTATATGTGTAATTGTAATATTTTTAATAATTTTTTTTTTGCTTATATCATAAGTTGAAAATATGTATCAAAGATGAAAGTTGTTAACTTACTCTTTCTTGTATCTCATTACGTCACAGTTTCATTTCTACATATTATATGCATATTAAATAACAACATAAAATATATATACTGCTGTTGTTTAATGCTCAGTAGAGGCTATTTTTTTACTTTGCAGAAAATTATCGAATTATCTAAATTAAATCATTAAAAAAATTTACATGAAACAACAACTTTAAAATTACAACTCTCAAACTCTAATGAAAGCATATACCCACGCAAATTCTGATTTCAAATAACATGAAAGATGGTTCATTAGAAAAGCTGACTGATTGTTTAGACTTAATGAGTTTAATTTGGACTCTCATTCTAACAAAATTGATTTCACTTTGAAATTTTTGTTTTCAAAGGCTACATCAGTAAAATGCATTACACCTATGTATAGTACATGCATACAAATGCTCACAGAAACACATATACTATTTGTACCTATGTATAAATATATCTGTCTGCAATACATGCAGTTTTGTTTTTTTTTTTTTTCTTAACCAACTTGACATTTTTTTTTTATTATCATGTATGAAAGTATGCAAATAAAAATAATATAAAGTTAATTTATTGTTAATATATTCAATAATTAGCTTTTTTATGTAACATGGGCATTTTTGGAATATTTTGGCTTCATTAAAGAGTTAAATATGAAAACGTAATTACATGTGATTAAGTTTTATAATTTACGTATTGAAGTCGTAAACCTTCTCTAAGTCACAGTTTATTAGTTTTGTTGAACTTAGCATAAAGAATTTAATATTTTAAAGTTTGTTTTTATTAGATGTTATATAGTTAACTTCTCTTTTTGAAGATTCAAATATAGCAGAGAGAAAGACCTATAATTAGGCAGCGTCTGTTCATGGATAGTGTCAATCAATCATAGGTAAGTAATGTTGAGCATGAATGTGTGAATATATTTCATCTAATACTTGTAAACTTGGTTTTCTTTTATAGTTGCAGCACAGCCACTTGAAAATACTGCTGACAGAGACACTAAATTTCAAATAGAAGTAGAAGTTTTGAGAATTATAAAATACAGGATTTTTTTCCAAAATACTGTCAGCTATTTCATATGTGTTTATAGGGAAATATATTTGCGAAGATTGATATAATTATTAGAAACATCTGGCTTGTTTTAATGTAGTAAGTGAAATACTTTAACCAAACAATGATTTAATGAACTTTTTAAAAGGGACAGGATTATAAATTGAAGAAGATTTCAAGTGTGTTTTAAAATGTTGGCAATTAGACCAGACTAAGTGTTGGGTGTTTAGAATATTTTGAAGAATTCTATCAAAGCTGGAAAAAGATGCATTTAGAAAGAAATGGCAAAGTGAGATTCTTCAAGACTAGAAAAATATTTTTGGGGGAATAGGAGTGGCTGTGTGGTAAGTAGCTTGCTTACCAACCACATGGTTCTGGGTTCAGTCCCACTGCGTGGCACCTTGGGCAAGTGTCTTCTACTATAGCCTCGGGCCGACCAAAGCCTTGAGGGTGGATTTGGTAGATGGAAACTGAAAGAAGCCTGTCGTATATATATATATATATATGTGTGTGTATATGTTTGTGTGTCTGTATTTGTCCCCCCAACATCGCTTGACAACCGATGCTGGTGTGTTTACGTCCCCCATAACTTAGTGGTTCAGCAATAGAGACTGATAGAATAAGTACTAGGCTTACAAAGAATAAATCCTGGGGTCGATTTGCTCGACCAAAAGCGGTGCTCCAGCATGGCCACAGTCACATGACTGGAACAAGTAAAAAAGTAAGTAAAAAGTAAAGTTGCTGATTTTCTTGTAAATTACAATGTTCCTTACTGGTGGATATTGTTTACATATCAGGAATGGCACAGCTGTTAAATTCTTTTTAATCATTAAGGCTGGGTCCCAACAAAGTCTACCTGCCACACTTTTTAGTCTATCATTATTGTCTTGAAGTTCTGGGTACATTCCAGGCCAGTGTCTGCAATCAAGTTGCTGATGTAAATGTGGCAACATTTTCTTCTTACATCACCATGAAGTGGGTCCCACATGATTAGTTTAGAAGCTTCCAGTTCAAGGTGGTGCATGCAATGACCATATAGTTGCAGTCGTCTTTGCCTGATCTTCTCTCCAACTTTTGCTGGGTTTCCATAAAGGCATTCATTTATAATACGTTGCTGCCATTTCACATTTTGGGCCATGGAAAGGTTTTAGGCTGTGTTTAACCCTTTGGTGTTTAGGCCGGCCATATCTGGCCCAAATACTCTACATGTTTTACACTCAAACTGGCCATATCTAGCCCCTTACACCTAACCTACATTGACATTCTAAGAATAAACTATCACACCATTGAAACTTCAAAGCTGTAAGATAATGTATGATTAATTCAAAACAATTTGTGTGAAAAAAGTATTACATTTAACAGAGTAATCTGAACACTAAAGGGTTAAAAAGCCTTATATGATATCATACATTGTATTTAACATGTCCAATCACTCAACCATTGATTTCGTACATTACATTCTCCAGTTATCTATTTTACTTTTCCTACAGATCTTGTTCCTCAGAAATTTCACCAAACATACCAATACTCCTTTCTTTAATGTTTCAAAACATTAACCTCTATGTTAAACTTTTTTTTTTCCTAGTCTTTCATTCCTCATAAAGCAACCATTCTGAAATATTTTGCTACCTCTATACACACCAGCTACCAAAAGTTCGAGCCAGCAATTTCAAAGCAATTACAAAGCCAAGTCATTGCTCCCTTTCTATGAAATAAAAAAGAAACATATAAACATATATGAAGGTAATCTTTCCAAATTTATAATAATTCGAAAACATATTTGTGAAATTAGGTTAGAAATGTCTCGATAGTGGAAACGTTGTAGACATTTGCAAACTAAAGAGATTATTGTGAATAACATAATTCTTTAGTCAGTCCCAATCTACAATACATGTGCAAGGATTTTTTACATTTTTATATATTTCTAGCAATATGTAATAACATAATGTCTTGTTATTGAGTCATATATTCGGAGCACATTTAATTTGTATTTTACATCAGAATAACTTGGTTAACCATTTCCCAAAATAGTCTTCCTAAAAGTTGTTTCGAAGATATTGTATTAAAGTTCTTTAAAAGTTAGAAATAAATTAAACACATTTTTGCCGTTTTCTTTTTCCATTTTGGTTACTCTTTATGTTTTCATGTTCCAATTTTATGGGAACGTTTTATGTAGATTTTTATTCTTAATGGCACTTTCTAAGGAAATTATAGATAATTGCTCTTTGTAGTCCATCAGCAATAAATGCAAAAGGAGAATTCATTTTATTTTGAACATGATTCCTTATTTTGACACATTATTATATTTTATTATTTGTTACTAGGAAAAAATAGATATATTTTTCTGATTTTGTGTAAGAGAGTAGTGTAAAATACAGTCAATAGGAACACCAAATTTGAGATGCTGCTTCTTTTTCAGAGTAAATTTAATTAGATTTGAAGCATGTGAAAGTGCAATTTTGCTGAATAGCTTATTTAGATCCAGAAGTTATGTAAAACATATTTGTATTGTTAATAAAATAATAATAATAATAATAATAATAATAATAATAATAATAATAATAATAGCAATAACAGTAATGGTAGTAATAATAATAAAACATCAGGCCAAATAATCTCTATGATATACAAACACCAGGACTTAAGAATGTATATAACATACAGAAAATAACACTACTAGGAACCGCACGCATCCTATATAAAGCACTTTCAATACAGTGAAAATATGAGCAGAACAACAAACCACAGCCCATACCCAAGGCACACAGAGCTGTTCTCGGTAATGCAGTGAAAACACGTGATAAAAATAAGACTACTGAATAATAATAATAATAATGATGAAGGTGATGATAATGGTGGTGGTAATGATTATAATAATAAAGAAGGCAGCTAGCTGGCAGAAACGTTAGCAAGCCGGGCGAAATGCTTAGCAGTATTTCGTCTGCAGCTACGTTCTGAGTTCAAATTCCGCTGAGGTCGACTTTGCCTTTCATCCTTTCGGGATCGATTAAATAAGTACCAGTTGCACACTGGGGTCGATATAATCGACTTAATCCATTTGTCTGTCCTTTTTTGTCCTCTCTGTGTTTAGCCCCTTGTGGGTAGTAAAGAAATAGGTAATCATCATCATCATTTAGCGTCCGTTCTCCATGCTAGCATGGGTTGGACGGTTCAACTGGGGTCTGTGAAGTTGGAAGGCTTCATCAGGCCCAGTCAGATCTGGCAGTGTTTCTACGGCTGGATGCCCTTCCTAACGCCAACCACTCCGTGAGTGTAGTGGGTAAAGATGATGATGATAATTATAATAAGGGTGATGATGATGATGATGATGAGGAGGAGGAGGAGGATTCCTTTATGCAGTACCAGGCAGTAGCCCATCCTGCTGAAACCTCACACATCGAATAGGCATGTTTTTGTCATAATTCAGGAACAAAGACATTGCTTACCATATCGATGTAATGCTCAGAGTTCACAATAACAGCATTTCCATTATTTTCTTCAAAAAGGTAAGGACCAATAACAGCAGCTTTTCCAACAGCACATCAGATCATCACTTGTGGGTAGTGGAGTTGTCTTTCGTGCAGTTTTCACGGATTTTCAGCAGTTCTGTTGATTCACCATCCCATTGAGATGAAAATGAGCTTCATCAAAGGGGTTTGTCATTTGCCTCAAAAATTGCTTCCATCTGACATGCGAAGTTAATCTGCTGTTCATAGTCCCATGGTTTCAACTGTTGCCCAAAGACCAATTTCTACGAGTGGAAATGCAAGTCTTCATGCAAAATACACCTTACCGATTGATTACTGATGCCAAGTTCATTGGAATGCCTCTGAGCAGAGCGATTTGGACTCTGTATCAAAGCTTGTCTGATGCGTTCCACATTTTCCAGAGTCCATACCATTTTTGGCACCTTCATTGGTCTTTTATTCATTAGTGTACCTTGTGTACGAAGTACATTCACCCAATGTAAAATTGAGTTATGGGTGGGAACAGCCTGATTTTGGTGAATGTTGAAGTGCCATAACTCACATGAAACTGCTGTGACAGACTCGTTATTCTTCATGTAAATTCGTAGGCAAACATATAATGATCTATCGTCCACAGTACCATGGCTTCACCTGAAAAGAAAAAATTCTATGGTTCCACAAACGGAATGGTACCTGTCGGACATATGATCTCTCCTTGGTGCTGAGTAAAAGTAATTTCAAAAACATCCATCCTCTTTGCCCCACCCTGTATATACTGTATATACAATGTATTGAAAGTGGTAGAAATCTGTTACAAAATAACCACCATAGAATTACAGAAATACCTACTTCAGAAGCAAGGAAAACTGATACAAATAGCCACAAAATACGAGAAAAAGAAAATCTGTTTTCTGTCCTTAAGGAAGCTGACAAATACAAAAACAGAAGTCATAGTACCAAACAACTATGAAATATGGAGAAAAAAAATTAACAAGAAAAGCTGTAAAACAACTGAAATCCAAACTAAAACTGGAACGGTGACATATTATGATAAAAAAATGGCAAGAAAAGCCCCTTTCATGGCAAATACTGGGTTAAGCTAAACAGAAAGAAATAGACAAAGCAAAATTTCGTTCATATTCCAGTTCAATGTGTTAAACTGGAATATGAACAAAATAGGGAAGATTGACAGGAAAATCTGTGAGCTGCTGACTTGTAATAAGATGCACAACCCAAAGGCAGATGCAGATTGTCTTTACCTTCCCAGAGTTCGAGGAGGTCGAGGCTTGATCCAATTTGAAACTTCTGATAAAACCACGACAATTGGACTGGCCAAATATCTTGAGACATCTAATGACTGAAAGCTAAGACTCGTTAAAATCTATGACTGACATTAGAAGCTTCATGAAGAAGAACAAAGAATTTACTAATGAGTTCATGCCTAATATCCAGACTTTACTTCTTTCCTCTTTCTTTCTTCCTTTTCTTTCTGTCACATAATTCAGTAAATGAACAATTTGGTGTGTTTATTTTAATGGCCTACTAATGTATACAGTGAGTTTCTTTGCTCTAGGTGTTGGGAAGACACTTGGCAAGAAATGAAAACAAAATGTGAAGAACAAGGCATTAATAATAATAATAATGATGATGATGATGATGATGATGATGATAATAATAATAATAACATAATTATTGCAATTAGTACTGCTACCAAACTGTTACCTAAGAGGCTGAAGAATATTGTAAATGAGACTTGCATCATCAACCTGCAAAGAAAAATGTAATTAAGTATTCTGCAATAAGAATCCAAAGAAAAATTCTTGTGATTTGAATGGACTTGTCCTAAAACTGTAAGAAAATATCATGCTCACTAATATAGCATGTAACAGTTATATAATGATGTTAATAATATAAAACTTTCAGTAGGAATTACAAAAAAAAAAAAGAATTAAAACTACAGAATGTGAAAAACACCTGCAGCTATAAAAGGTAGGACGAGAAATGTTATACAATATATGGAAGGTTGTTATAAGAAGTTCAAAGACACAAACAATGATATATATAAATGCATATATATATACACATATACTTGTATATACACATATGAGGTGGTATCAAAATTTTTTTGGATTAATTCAGTAGCATGTCAACAATGGTAGCACACGGTTGTGTGCACAGTGATAATTAGCAGTGACCTCCACAAAGCAGTGTGTCAAGTGATATCACGGTGTTTACTTCACAAATTGTGAAATTTGTGATTTTGTGATCACATGTATGCTGTAGTCTGTGATTTTGTCATGGACAGGAACAAAGAGCCAGCATGAAATTTTGCATTAAACTTGGGAAATCTGCCACAGAGACATTAAGCATGTTTCAGAAAGCTTATGGCAATGAGACAATGGGTTGTACGCAATGTATTAAGTGCCACGGGCACTTTGTAAAGTGGAGGGCTGTTCCTAGAACACGATGAGCAATTTGGAAGTCGTGCCACAAGAGTCACTTCCAGAAATATGGTACTGTGCTTCAAGAATTCTTTCCCCTAGGGTCAGCCCATCCATCAAGAATTCTACAGTGATATTTTGAAGCATTTGAGGGTAAATATAACAAATAATCTAGAATCCTTGTCTGGTACCCGATCGATCCCAAAATTTAATCAGTTCGTGCCAGTCACGATGCCAAACATCTCTGAAAGTTTCATCTGAATCCATCCAGCAGTTCTTGAGATATCTTGTCCACGGAGAAACAAACAAACACAACTGAAAACAATACCTCTGCCTTCGCTAAGGCAGAGGTAACAATAATAATCCTTTCTACTATAGGCATAAGGCCTGAATTTGGGGGAAGAGACTAGTCGATTACATTGACCCCAGTACTCAACTGGTACTTAATTTATCGACCCCAAACGGATGAAAGGTAAAGTCAACCTCAACGGAATTTGAACTCAGGTGAAATACTTCGAAGCATTTCATCCAGCAAGCTCACAATTCTGCCAGCTTTCTGCTTTAATAATAATGATAATAATAATAGAAATAATGTGGAACACAATCAATATTAACATTTGGTGAAAGTGACCCAATCTGTGGAGCACCAAAAACTGGATTCTTCACTGAACTCTCCTCACTTGTGAGTTTCTCTCCAAAATACATGGCATTGCTTCCACACCTGCCCTATTAACCATTGTCAAAATCCAGAATGAATCACTGAAGGTCCTTGGCTTGCTTACAGAAAACGACTTCCAGGCCAAATTCCCAAAGTGGCAGGAATGCTGGAACCAGTGTATTGCTGTGCAACTGATTATTTTGAATGAGATGATGTTAAAACTTAAGTAAATAAGTTATTTTTTATTAAAATAACATCTCCAGATACTTTTTGATACCACATCGTACATATGTGTACATACACTCACACACTTTTGCATGCAAATAATAATAAATATACAATAATACATAAAACATTAAAACATGATTTAATTACAGGTAATTAAACATGAATGGTTACTACTTCAGCTGAGTTTGGACAATCCATAGCACTATTCAATTTGCTATCTTTAAAATTATGATCGAGTGCAACTTAGATATTTGGAGCTGAAAAAGAAATTATCTTGGAGGTAGCTTTTCCCAAGTTTAATACAAAATCTTAATTTTACTTTTATTCATAATCTATCTTTTGCATGCTCTTTATGTATTAAACATAACTACATTTTTTTTTGTTCTAGCTTTGGAATGGTCTTGACACTGAAGATGCATTTGCTTGCTTGATTTTTGGAGGACTGATTTTTCGTCTATCATCATTCTGTAAAATTTCTTCATTATTCCCCAGAGGAAGGGTGCCATCCTCACTTGGAAAAAATTAATGTTATTTTTTCTATTTTCATAGTTTTATTATTGCATCTTCATTTGTCTTCCTCGAAGTTTTGGCTGATGGCACTTCTGAATATGGAGTTTGTTATAATTATTACAGTTAATTTTCCATTATTTTTGTTTTCCATGTTTTGCTTTATCTTTCTAGTTCGTCTAAATTTCAGATCTAACAAGTCTTCTACTTTGACAAATGGAATATCTAAATTTTCTACTCTGTGCCATTAATTTCATGCCATTAATCTCAATGCTTTCTGTGAGGCACAGTTTCAGTATGACTCTGTGAACTTTGAGTGCCAAGACCATTCTGACTATCCTCGATGGTAATCCTTCCTTGATCACTGTCCTATAATGGGACACAAAATCACTACTAGCTATTGTTCCTTCTCGAGCCACGCCTGACTCATGAGGGCTGGTTTCCCGGTTTCCTTAGCATATAGCTTCCCCACCTCGATGGGATGCCAGTCCATCGCAGGTGAGCTGCAAGATGCAGGAGGAAAGAGTGAGAGAAAGTTGTGGCAAAAGAGTCAACAGAAGTTTTGCCATTACCTTCTGCTGGAGCCGCGTGGAGCTTAGGTGTTTCGCTCATAAACACACACATCACCTGGTCTGAGATTTGAACTCACAATCCCTCCACTGCGAGTCCGTTGCTCTAACTACTAGGCCACGTGCCTCCACTACTAGCTTTGGCTCTACATTGTTTACTATGTCTCTTATTGACACGCCTGTGTTTCGTTGACCTATGCACTGGAGCATAAATGTATAGCCAGCAGCTTGTCTGACACTTACAGTCTGTGCTTCAGCTGTATTTTCAGTTCTAAAGATACAACAGAAAGTACTTGAATGCTACTTTCAAGTACTGAGGTTGATATCATAAACTGAACTCTCTCCTTACAATTGCTGGAACTGCATCTAAATTTGAAAACATTATCATCATTTTTGTTGTATTCTCATTGCTTCTGTTGTTATTAGTTTTGCTGATAATTTAAATAAAATAGCCAAGAATGCTGTGCTCTTATGTGATAAACTTTACAGATATGGATGTAATCAAGTTATACTGGCAAATTTCTTTAATCTCATAAGGGAGCTATGAAATCTACAGTTACAACTTGAAAAACTATAAAAATGCTGGCTATGGAATATTTTGAAGAGGACCACTTAGATAGAAGAACATAGAAAGTGAGCAGCCATCAATTATATTTATTGATCAGGTAACACATGCAATTTGATGGATGACATCAGTGATGTCCATAGCAAAACCATGCCTGGTAAGTATCAGACTGCTATATTTGGTGAATGGTTTTGAGGAAGATATTTTCGGTGGAGAGATCAGCTGTAAATTGTTCAGCAAATAGGCAAATTATATACGCAAATACGAAAGAATATGTAATGTGAATGATGTTTGGTGATGTCATCATTATCATCATCATCATCTCATCATCATCAGCATCATCATATCATCATCATCATCATCATCATCATTGTTATCATCAATATCACCTTCATCAGTACCATCACTATACAACCGTAATTACATCACTTCCACCATCAACACCACAACTGATATCACCATCATCGTAAATTTCCTCCTCTCCCTCCTCCATCTCATCATCAACATCCTCGTCATTATCATCATCACCATCAACGTCATCATCGTTATCGTCGTCATCATCATCATTATCATCATCACAGCCATCATTACAGTCATCATTAGCAACATAATCATTTTAACAAACATTTTTCTATGCTTGTATGGGCTGAACAGATTTAATGTAAATTTTCGATGACTTGATGCCCTTGCTGTTGCCAACCCTCACCTGTTTCCAAGCATAAAAATAATTTTCTATGGCTAGATATGTTTCCCAGAACACTAGAAATAAATGACATTACCATGTAATGTCAGGCAAGGAAAAACAAACTAAACACGCAGAGAAACACAGACGTGTATAATGCATACTTACACACACACACACACACACACACACACACACACACATACATATATATATATATACACACACACACTCACAAAGACGTGACAAAAGTAAATAGACACACTTATAATCATTAGAATTTATATCATCATCATCATCATCATCATCATCATTTAACGTCCGCTTTCCATGCTAGCATGGGTTGGACGGTTCAACTGGGGTCTGGGGAGCCCGAAAGCTGCACCAGTCCAGTCAGATCTGGCAGTGTTTCTACAGCTGGATGCCCTTCCTAACGCCAACCACTCCGAGAGTGTAGTGGGTGATTTTATGTGCCACCGACACAGGTGCCAGACGAGGCTGGCAAACGGCCATGCTCGGATGGTGTTTTTTATGTGCCACCGAGACAGGTGCCAGATGAGGCTGGCAGACGGCCAAGCTCGGATGGTGTTTTTATGTGCCACCGACACAGGTGCCAGATGAGGCTGGCAAACGGCCACGATCGGATGGTGCTTGTTACGTGCCCACAGCACGGAGGCCAGTCGATGCGGTACTGGCTACGGCCACGTTCGGATGGTTTTATTGTGTGCCACGTGCCACCGGCACTGGTACCACAAAGATACAAATTCCATTGATGTTCATCTATTTTGATTTGTTTTGATTTTGATTTTCACTTGCCTCAACAGGTCTTCACAAGTGTCACAAGAAGGAAGGTATGTACAGGTGGACTGACTACGTCCCAGGTAGGCCCACGGGTTATGACCTGACTAGTCTTGCTGGGTCTTCGGATGGTGTTTTTTATGTGCCACTATGTTCCCACAGCACGGAGGCCAGTCGATGCGGTACTGGCTACGGCCACGTTCGGATGGTTTTCTTGTGTGCCACAGGCACTGGTACCACAAAGATACAAATTCCATTGATGTTCATCTATTTTGATTGATTTTCACTTGCCTCAGCAGGTCTTCACAAGTGTCACAAGAAGGAAGGTATGCACAGGTGGATCGACTACGTCCCAGGTAGGGGCCACGGGATATGGCCTGACTAGTCCTGCCGGGTCCTCTCATGCACAGCACACTTCCATAGGACTCGGTCTTCAGTCATTTCTTTGGTGAGACCTAAAGTTCGAAGGTCGTGCTTCACCACCTCGTCCCAGGTTTTCCTGGGTCTACCTCTTCCACAGGTTCCCTCAACTGCTAGGGTGTAGCACTTTTGCACACAACTATCTTCAGCCATTCTCGTCACATGACCATACCAGCGCAGCCGTCTCTCTTGCACACCACAACTGACACTTCTTAGGTTCAACTTTTCTCTCAAAGTACTTACACTCTGACGATTATGAACACTGACATTACACATCCATCGGAGCATACTGGCTTCATTTCTTGCAAGCTTACGCATATCCTCAGCTGTCACGGCCCATGTTTCACTACCATGTAGCATGGCTGTACGTACACACGCATCATATAGTCTGCCTTTTACTCTTAGTGAGAGGCCTTTTGTCACCAGCAGGGGTAAGAGCTCTCTAAACTTTGCCCAGGCTATTCTTACTCTAGCAGTTACACTTTCAGCACACCCACCCCCGCTACTGACTTGGTCTCCTAGGTAGCGGAAGCTATCAACTACTTCTAGTTTGTCTCCCTGGAACGTGGTAGAAGTTGGTCTCTGCACATTTCCAGTGTTTATTTCTCTTGAGCATTGCCACAGACAAAAACTATTTTCTTAGTTAGCCTTCCTTTGACGTTGCTGCACCTCTTATGTGTCCATAGCTTACACTTGGTGCACCTTATAGAGTTTCTACCTACACCTTTTTTACAGATCAAGCAGGGCCATCTACCTGAAGTCGTTTGTGGTTGGTCCACCTTCCTACTTATTAGGACTTTGGTTTTGGCTAGGTTGATTCTAAGGCCCTTCGATTCTAATCCTTGTTTCCACACCTGAAACTTCTCCTCCAGTTCTGATAGTGACTCAGCAATTAGAGCAAGGTCATCAGCATATAGGAGCTCCCAGGGGATCCTGTCTTAAATTCTTCCGTTATTGCCTGGAGGACTATGATAAATAGGAGGGGGCTGAGGACTGAACCTTGGTGGACCCCAACCTCTACCCGGAATTCTTCACTGTACTCGTTGCCAACCCTCACCTTACTAGCTGCGTCTCTGTACATGGCTCGCACAGCTCTCACTAACCATTCATCTATCCCTAGTTTCCTCATTGACCACCAGATAAGGGATCGGGGGACCCTGTCAAAGGCTTTCTCTAAGTCAACAAAGCCAGGTACAAGGGCTTACCTTTGGCTAGGTATTTCTCCTGCAGCTGTCTTACCAGGAATATAGCATCAGTAGTACTTTTCCTGGCACGAACCCAAACTGCATATCATCTAAGCTAACTCTCTCTCTAATTAACTGGGCTATAACCCTCTCTGTAACCTTCATTACCTGATCCAACAGCTTGATGCCCCTGTAGATCTGAAATTATGTATTAAAATTATTTATTAATTGCTATAATGTGAATATTTAATATTTAGTAGATATACCCCTTACAGTTTTCAATGCAAGGACCCAATTAGGCATGCTACCGATCAGATGGTGAATATTCTCTTGAGGAATTTCTTGCCAAGTTTCATGCAATAATCTCAAAAGATCTGGCTTTGAAGATGCTTTCTTGTTCGTGTTATGAAGTCTCCTGTCCATCATGCTCCAGAGGTGTTCAATAAGAGACTGATAGAATAAGTACTAGGCTTACAGAGAATAAGCTCTGGGGTCTATCTGCTTGACTAAAGGTGGTGCTCCAGCATGGCCGAAGTCAAATGACTGAAACAAGTAAAAGAAATACGTATATATATATCATCATCATCATCATCCTCATTTAACGTCCGCTTTCCATGCTAGCATGGGTTGGACGGTTCAACTGGAGTCTGGGGAGCCCGAAGGCTGCACCAGGCCAGTCAGATCTGGCAGTGTTTCTACAGCTGGATGCCCTTCCTAACGCCAACACTCCGAGAGTGTAGTGGGTGATTTTATGTGCCACACGACACAGGTGCCAGATGAGGCTGGCAAACGGCCACGCTCGGATGGTGTTTTTTATGTGCCACCGACAAGGTGCCAGACGAGGCTGGCAGACGGCCACGCTCGGATGGTGTTTTTTATGTGCCACCGACACAAGTGCCAGATGAGGCTGGCGAACGGCCACGATCGGATGGTGCTTGTTACGTGCCCACAGCACGGAGGCCAGTCGATGCGGTACTGGCTACGGCCACGTTCGGATGGTTTTCTCGTGTGCCACCGGCACTGGTACCACAAAGATACAAATTCCATTGATGTTCATCTATTTTGATTTGGTTTGATTTTCACTTGCCTCAACAGGTTCACAACTGTCACACACTTGCCTCAACAGGTCTTCACAAGTGTCACATACTTGCCTCAACAGGTCTTCACAAGTGTCATAAGAAGGAAGGTATGCACAGGTGGACTGACTATGTCCCAGGTAGGGGCCACGGGTTATGGCCTGACTAGACTTGCCGGGTTTTGGATGGTGTTTTTTATGTGCCACCAACACAGGTGCCAGATGAGGCTGGCAAACGGCCACGATCGGATGGTGTTTGTTACGTGCCCACAGCACGGAGGCCAGTCGATGTGGTACTGGCTACCACCACGTTCGGATGGTTTTCTTGTGTGCCACCGGCATTGGTACCACAAAGATACAAATTCCATTGATTTCATATTTGATTTGTTTTGATTTGATTTGATTTGATTATGATTATTATTATTATTATTATACTTGCCTCAACAGGCCTTCACAAGTGTCATTTGATTTGATTAGCACTTGCCTCAACAGGTCTTCACAAGTGTCATAAGAAGGGAGGTATGCACAGGTGGACTGACTACGTCCCAGGAAAGGGCCACGGGCTATGGCCTGACTAGTCTTGCCGGGTCTTCGGACAGGTGCCAGATGAGGCTGGTGAACGGCCACGATCGGATGGCGTTTGTTATGTGCCCACAGCACGGAGGCCAGTCAATGCGGTACTGGCTACAGCCACGTTCGGATGGTTTTCTTGTGTGCCACCGGCACTGGTACCACAGAGATACAGATTCCATTGATGTTCATCTATTTTGATTTGTTTTGATTTTTTGATTTGTTGATTTTTTGATTTTCACTTGCCTCAACAGGTCTTCACAAGTGTCACAAGAAGGAAGGTATGCACAGGTGGACTGACTACGTCCCAGGTAGGGGCCACCACGATCGGATGGTGTTTGTTATGTGCCCACATCACAGAGGCCAGTCGATGCGGTACTGGCTACGGCCACGTTCGGATGGTTCTCTTGTGTGCCACCGGTACTGGTACCACAAAGATACAAATTCCATTGATGTTCATCTATTTTCATTTGGTTTGATTTTCACTTGCCTCAACAGGTCTTCACAAGTGTCACACACTTGCCTCTGCCTCAACAGGTCTTCACAAAGTGTCACACACTTGCCTCTGCCTCAACAGGTCTTCACAAGTGTCATAAGAAGGAAGGTATGCACAGGTGGACTGACTATGTCCCAGGTAGGGGCCACGGGTTATGGCCTGACTAGTCTTGCCGGGTCTTTGGATGGTGTTTTTATGTGCCACCAACACAGGTGCCAGATGAGGCTGGCGAACGGCCACGATCGGATGGTGTTTGTTGTGCCCACAGCACGGAGGCCAGTCGATGCAGTACTGGCTACGGCCACGTTCGGGTGGTTTTCTTGTGTGCCACCGGCACTGGTACCACAAAGATACAAATTCCATTGATGTTCATCTATTTGGATTTGTTTTGATTTGATTTTCACTTGCCTCAACAGGTCTTCATAAGTGTCACAAGAAGGAAGGTATGCACAGGTGGACTGACTACGTCCCAGGTAGGGGCCACGGGTTATGGCCTGACTAGTCTTGCCGGGTCTTCTCACGCACAGCATACTTCCATAGGTCTCGGTCTCTAGACATTTCCTTAGTGAGACCTAAAGTTCGAAGGTCGTGCTTCACCACCTCGTCCCAGGTTTTCCTGGGTCTACCTCTTCCACAGGTTCCCTCAACTGCTAGGGTGTAGCACTTTTGCACACAACTATCTTCAGCCTTTCTCGTCACATGACCATACCAGCACAGCCGTCTCTCTTGCACACCACAACTGACACTTCTTAGGTTCAACTTTTCTCTCAAAGTACTTACACTCTGACGATTATGAACACTGACATTACACATCCATCGGAGCATACTGGCTTCATTTCTTGCGAGCTTACGCATATCCTCAGCAGTCACGGCCCATGTTTCACTACCATGTATCATGGCTGTACGTACACATGCATCATACAGTCTGCCTTTTACTCTGAGCGAGAGCCCTTTTGTCACCAGCAGGGGTAAGAGCTCTCTAAACTTTGCCCAGGCTATTCTTACTCTAGCAGTTACACTTTCAGCACACCCACCCCCGCTACTGACTTGGTCTCCTAGGTAGCGGAAGCTATCAACTACTTCTAGTTTGTCTCCCTGGAACGTGGCAGAAGTTGGTCTCTGCACATTTCCAGTGTTTATTGCTCCTGAGCATTTGCCACAGACAAAAACTATTTTCCTAGTTAGCCTTCCTTTGACATTGCTGCACCTCTTATGTGTCCATAGCTTACACTTGGTGCATCGTATAGAGTTTCTACCTACACCTTTTTTACAGATCGAGCAGGGCCATCTACCTGAAGGCGTTTGTGATTGATCTACCTTCCTACTTATTAGGACATTGGTTTCGGCTAGGATGATTCTAAGGCCCTTCGATTCTAATCCTTGTTTCCACACCTGAAACTTCTCCTCCAGTTCTGATAGTGACTCAGCAATTAGAGCAAGGTCATCAGCATAGAGGAGCTCCCAGTGGCATCCTGTCTTGAATTCCTCCGTTATTGCCTGGAGGACTATAATAAATAGGAGGGGACTGAGGACTGAACCTTGGTGGACCCCAACCTCTACCCGGAATTCTTCACTGTACTCGTTGCCAACCCTCACCTTACTAGCTGCGCCTCTGTACATGGCTCGCACAGCTCTCACCAAACATTCATCTATCCCTAGTTTCCTCATTGACCACCAGATAAGGGATCGGGGGACCCTGTCAAAGGCTTTCTCTAAGTCAACAAAAGCCAGGTACAAGGGCTTATCTTTGGCTAGGTATTTCTCCTGCAGCTGTCTTACCAGGAATATAGCATCAGTAGTACTTTTCCCTGGTACGAACCCAAACTGCATATCATCTAAGCTAACTCTCTCTCTAATTAGTTGGCCTATAACCCTCTCTGTAACCTTCATTACCTGATCCAGCAGCGTGATGCCCCTGTAGTTATTTGTCTCTAGGGCATCGCCTTTACCTTTGTAGCAGTTGACTATTATGCTGCTACACCAGTCATTGGGTATGACCCCCTCGTGTATCACCTGGTTAACTATACGGGTGACTAAGCTATGGCCGACACCACCAGATATTTTGAGCATCTCTGCAGTAATTCCTGATGGGCCTGGGGCTTTCCCTGTTTTGGCTGTGGATTAACCCTACTAACATGCTAGAAATAGACACTAAATAGTTTTATAACCACTTCAATATTCCATTAGCACATGTTGTACACGGGCAGATGAAAGATTAAATGTAAACTTATTTCAAACTTAGTGTTATAAAACAGCCTGTTATCATCAGTAGAATATGTCGAAGTATATATATATGCAAATATCTATACATACTCATACAAACACAATATTCACATAGCCATGTACATACATTTACATGTAGACACTAGTAAAAAAAAAATATTTTTCTTCTCATATCAACCACATACATTTTTTTTATCAAAATAATCTCGCAGCAAATGCAATTTGATCAGGAGCAAAAAAGTATATATTTTTAATATAGAATTAAGGATAAAATCACTATAATGATTTTATCAAGTGGCCAGCATGAAATAAAACCTTATAGGTAACATATTTTATACTATAAGGTTTCTATTTCACTCTGGCCACTTGATAAAATCTTTAAAGAGATTTTATCCTTAAATCCATATCAAAAATATATTTTTTTTTTGCTCCTGATCAAATTGAATTTGCTGGGAGATTATTTTGATAAAAAAATACACCTGGTTGAGATAAGATTTAAAAAATGTACTTTTTACTAGTGTATACATGTAAATGTATGTATATGGTTATGTAATTATGGTTTTCATATGGGTATGTATAGATATTTACATATATATATTTCAACATATTGTACTGATGATAACAGGGTGTTTTATAACACTAAGTTTGAAATCGATTTACATTTAATCAGAAAATCTTATTCATTTTTTCATCTGTCCACCTACAACCTGTGCTAATGGAGTATTAAAGTGGTTTTAAAACTATTTGGTGTCTATTTCTAACGTGTTGGTGGGGTTAATCTGCACCCTTTAATATTATTTTTTATATAATTATAATTTAGTATAAAAATGTTACCTATAAGATTTTTATTTCATGTTGGCCACTTGATAAAACTGTTAGTGATTTTATCCTTAATTCTAAATATATATATATATATGCATGTATGTGTATATATATATATATATATATATAATATATATATATATATATGTATGTATATATATGTATGCATATATATATATATATGTGTGTGTGTGTGCTGGACATTTTCAGTTTCCATCTATCAAATCTAATCACAAGTCTTTGTTTCCCCTGTGTCCAAAATAGAAGATGCTTGCTTGAGCTGCTGTACAGTGTGACTGAACACAAAACTATATTTTGGAACACACAACCATTCCTGAGTCTATAAAATTTGCATAGAATATGTCTTATATCTCTTCTATTTAATATTTACCTATCTGTCCCTAAGTACAACTTATAAAGAAATAAATCAAAATGAACATTTTAATATCTAATCTTGGAACAGTAACAAGGAATGTATCACAGCTCTCTCAACCCATGAACAGTGGAAATAGCTCCAAAATTTTATTAATGAATTCAAGGTATTACTGTAAAACTGAAGAAATGGTTTGACAACATGTTAGATCATGACATCGATAAAATGTAAGTTGTGTCTGTAAACAAATTTGGGAATAGAGGTATTTGAGGTTTATACAAAACACAATGGTGTTAAATTCTATAATGTTATGTATATAGGAGTCGGAGCCAAGAGTGTTATAAATAATCAGATTAAGAAACTCTTACAAGAATCAAATCTCTGTATCAAAGTTTTAAAAGAAACAAACGGATTGCAATTACAGTATGGTAAACCCATACATGGCATTTAAACACACACAAAAGCTGTTTAGTTTCACTAAGATTTTTGACACGAGAAGATAAATGATTGAATAAAATTCACAGGTTTTGTGTGGCTTTAGATGTTTAATATGTCTCCTACATTGTAATTGCTTTAGTTTCATTATAGTCTCAGATCAAATCACTTATCAGACATGTAGATCTCCAAAATAAATGGATTTATTAATTGTAAATCTTAATATTTTGATAACATATATGTAGAACAAATTGCTATACGTAATGTACTATTATCTACATATCAGCTGCAAGAAGAGAACAATTATGTATTAAATAAAATGTAATATGCTTATCTTACTGAAACATATAGAAGAGACATCTTGGCTGCATAGGTGAAAGATTTGAAGATCATTGGTTTAAATATATTGTCTGGAAATATATTGGTTGAAAAACCTCAGGTATATTCTCTTAAAATTCACAAGACAAGCGTTATGGATCAGTTAATATAATTTCTGTGAATGCAATAAGAACTTATCGTAAAGTGAAGATTAGTAAGTTTAAAGTTAACGCTAAGTGCGGCAACACTTTTGCACTTTACTTCAAGTGTTAGTATCACCATAATACATACTGTATATCTAATAGATATTTTTAAAGATATATTTATGTATATCATCTAAAAATACTAGTTGTTACATATGAGACACTCATTCAAAAAACTAGAAATCTTCCTTAAGTTATAGTCTACAATAATTCATCAATTTATCTTTTCCACCCATTATTCCTGCAAGGAATGGTGGTTGAGTTCTCAAGCAGCTTCTTCATAACGTCCTTTCACCATATGTAACATTATTAGGCATACCAGCTGGTTTCCTAAGATTGACCACCTAAGATATTGAATATTATCCAAACATCACAATTTTGGTCTTGAGAACATTGGATAAAATAGTCCAGGATGCAATACAACTGCCAGAAAAATGAAATAAACATGGCTAGACTGGATTTATCAACAAGATAATGCTACAATCCATAATGCTTGTAAGCCAAAGGATTTCTTCAGAATAAATAACATTTATCTTTTGAATGATCTTTCATGTTCTCTTGAGCTACACCCATTCGAAAGTCCTTGGTGATGGATGGCAAGAGATGTTTACAAAAATGGAATGCAATTTGAGACTGTGGATACTCTTCATCAGGCAGTCTTCACCTCAGCTACAAACTATTGATCCCCTTTGTTTACTATTTATTCATTGTTTTTGTCTTTTTTTTATTTGTTATGGTTTTAAACTTTTGACCAGGTAAAATATTGTTAGTTTCCAAACAATGCATGTTTTTAGCATTAAATATTAAACATTTCTTGAGGTGTCTGTATAATGAATCTATAATGAAAAATAGTGGAATATATCGGTCTGCATGGAATTAATTTCAGTAGTTTTTGCCCTGGTCTTAATATTTTGTCCTGCAGTGTACACACACACACACACACACACACACACACATACATGCGTATATATATATATATATATATATATGTGTATGTATGTATGGAGGCGCAATGGCCTAGTGATTAGGGCAGCGGACTCGCGGTCGTAGGATCGCGGTTTCAATTCCCAGACCGGGCGTTGTGAGTGTTTATTGAGCGAAAACACCTAAAGCTCCACGAGGCTTCGGCAGGGGGTGGTGGCGATCCCTGCTGTACTCTTTCACCACAACTTTCTCTCACTCTTTCTTCTGTTGGCCTGCTCGCTTAGCCAGCGGGGTGGCGTCATTTGAAGGCTAAAACAATGTGAAGCGCATTGTGACCAGCGATGTGTAACAACATCTGATAGCCTGGTCGGTCACGGTGATCACGGTGATGTATGTATATATATATATATATATATATATATATATACACGCACATATGTATACACACACAAACACACACACACACATATATATATACACACATATATATGTGTGTGTATGTTGTGTATGGGGACATATCTATATATTTATATATATATCAGAAGAAAGAAGGGATTAAAAAATCCAGGCAGATATCAATAAAGCACTCAGTTTCAAGTGAATTTGGTTAACTATATCCAATAATCAGACACACATGCATTCTCTTATTTGTACTTGTTTCAGTGACCGAACTATTGTGTGGCCATGCAGGAGCACAACCTCAATGAACAGTGAAAAATTTGTGCTCAGTCTTTTTTGATGCTTAAATCTGTCACTCGGCACATAGGTTCTTTTGGCAAGCCACTATGTCCCAGGAATGTGAACAGACAACATGGGTTGTCAAACAGTATGGGGACAAACACACACATACATATCCATACACAGACACAAATACAATGACCACTCACATCGATAGATAGATAGATATGTTTCTTTATTAGCTACACAGGGCTGAACACAGAGGGGACAAATTACAAATTAGATCTTTTCTTTTTGGGGAGAAAAAAAAGAAAACAATGGGTAGGTTTTCAATT
Organism: Octopus sinensis; assembly: GCF_006345805.1. Taxonomy (NCBI): domain Eukaryota; kingdom Metazoa; phylum Mollusca; class Cephalopoda; order Octopoda; family Octopodidae; genus Octopus; species Octopus sinensis. The sequence continues at coordinate 62,940,819 of NC_043008.1, forward strand.
AAAAGGGATCATATAAAAAAAAACGATCAATAGGGATCGTGTATCACAGAAATGTCATGATGTAAAGTGTAAAGGGGGAAACAGATAAGGTTTATCCACGGAAAGAAAAGCCTACAGAAAAGACCACAGTAACCTCAGTCAATAATGTCACGTGTTAACACATTTATTTGCAAGTAAGTAACTCTGTTTTAAATTTTTCCAGGTTCATAGGATTATGCTCAAGGTGGCTTCGTCATTCATACGTGCCATTTGCTTCTTTCACCCATCTTTTTTTGAAACATTCACGAGACAAAACTTGCCTCTCTACTCTCACTTTCCTTTACAAGTGATACTTGAAGAAGTTGATGAGAGATTGACCAGAGAGGAAAGTGTTTGTCTCGAATCCTTTCAGATGCATCCACCAGATACATTCTTTTGCCATAGCCACAAGAATGATGAAAATAGCTCTTCCTTCCCGTTTGAAGGAAGGAGGCATGACGATATTGACGATAGACTCAGCTGATAAACCGACTCATTAGATAGACAGATAGACAGAGAGATAGAATGAGCTTCTTTCAGTGTCTTTCAACAAAATCTATTCACAAGGATTTGTTCATGTAGAAGTAACTTGCTGAAGGTACCATGCATTGAAACTGAACCTCAAGTCACTTGGTTAGGAAGCAAGTTTCTTCATCACACAGCCACGTGAACACCTATCCTATTGAAAATTTATTTTTGATGGTTTTTGTGCTGTAAGCTTGAGATAGAGCTCATTCATTGTTAAACCATTTATTTTGTCCACCCATTCAGGCATTTAGTTTACACAATAAATTTCAAGTTGCTATTCAGGCAGAAAACATCATTTATTTAATTTTTTTTTTATATGGAATATGACATTACCAGTCACTTCTCTCATCATCTCTTGTTATTGTTATGCATATGGAAAGGCAAGAAATAGCTGAATTGCTAATTTACTGAATTTCTTTACAATTTTATTTTTGTTTCTGCTTTTAGTTTTACCATATTTCCAGCTTTTGTATATTCTACTCAGGAGGAATTCAACAGCAAATTCAAAGCTCTAAATATCTTGAATAATTGATTAAAAAAAAAAAATGGCTCCTTTAACATGAAGTATCCATATCGTTTGTTACAATGAATAAGAATTTTTTAAACAATATTTAGAAATTAAGCTGCTTTTTATTCACACCATTGACTTCTGAAAGCTATCTAATAATGAATTGTTCTTTGCAACAAATAATAATAATGTTTAAGAGAAAGTCTAACAGAATTTAAATGTAACATTATTAATAACGTAACACAATCCAACAGGTATTTTGTTGTCAAGGTGTTTTTACCTGATTTGAAGGGGTTTTGATTTGCTGAAACCAAAATAGAACCCGTTTTTTATCATCATGTCTAGATTTCAAAATACCTAAATCTCTCCATCATCAGTGGTTGATATACATACACTTTAAGATGGTTACTTTTCTCCCGGGGAATGAGGTGGATACCTTGTTTTTTGTTCCTTCTCGAGCCATACCTGGCTTATAAAGGCCAGTTTCCCCACTTGGACGGGATGCCGGTCCATCGCAGATGAGCTGCAAGATGCAGGAGGAAAGAGTGAGAGAAAGTTGTGGTGAAAGAGTCAGCAGAAGTTTGCCATTACCTTCTGCCGGAGCCTCGTGGAGCTTAGGTGTTTCGCTCATAAATACACACATCGGCCGGTCTGAGATTCAAACCTGCGATCCTTCGACCGCGAGTTTGCTGCTCTAACCACTAGACCCTGTGCCTCCACATGAGGTGGATACACCAAATAATCATGGTTTTTATGTATATGGGACAGCAAAAGCAGGGTTAAACATTGAGTGATCAAAGAATAGCTGCAGTGAACATTAGTTCCAGGATCTTTTAATGTGTTTAAAGAAACTTTAGCTCAAATGGGATAAAATCATCCTACCTCCACGCCATATCTAATCACTTTGTTAAAGCTCTAGATAAATACTGTAAATCCTTGAGTATAATCTGCATGTTTTCCCAAAATTTAAAAGTCAAAATCTCTAATGCATACTAAAAACGAGGTTAAAAATGAAAATTATTTTCTAAGCAATGTTCAAGTCTCTATTTGCTATCTGGCTATGTTTATTCAGACACATTTTGTGATGTCGAGTGCAAACATACCTTAACTTAAGCCTGAAAGCTATGAAGTCATAAAAGAATCATCCATAACTTACAGCAAGCAACATTTATTAAACGTTATTACTGTTATTACTGTTATTTCTTTATTTTCTGCAAACAAAATACACAAAAAAGCTACAAGTTTGCATTATGTTATATATATAATAATAATAAAGGATTTTACCATATACATTTTTACAAACCAAGGACATTATACAGACCTCCTTGACTCAAATGCGAGAAGGGGTGCATATTATACACAAGGTTTAGGTTTTTCAGAGGCACAGCCCCCTAAAAATCCTCTGCATGTTATACTCAAGGGCAGAATTTACTCGAAGATTTATGGTATGGGCTATGCTAACACTGTAACTGCAGTACATTTCTCAGTCTGAGCAAAGGAAAGATAAAAGATGGAGTATTTGAAGGGTCTCAAATCATAAAATTGATGACAGATGGGGATTTTGTAAGTTGGGGATTTTGTAAGATGGGGATTTTGTAAGAATGGGGATTTTGGAATAGGGAACAGATGGGGTTTTGTAAGAATACCACGCTGCTGCATTGAAGCAGTGTGGTATTCTTATTCATCATCATCATCATCATCATCGTTTAACATCCATTTTCCGTGCTAGCACAGGTGGGATGGAGTTGGACATTTGTAGTAATTATAAATGACTTTCTGGGCAACAAGAAAGCAACCATCCATGCCAAAATAGTTAACAATATGCAGGAGGACTTTCAAAAGCTGAGAGAAAATATGACCATAAAACTGCACTATCTCCAAAGGCACTTTGATAAATTCTCTGGAAGTCTTGGAGGCACAAATGATGAGCTGGCTGAACGTTTCCATCAGAACATAATGTCAATGGAACAAAATTATTAAGGCAGATGGGTCTTGCCTATGATAGTGGATTATCACTGGAACTTAAGCTTCTGATTTTCCTGGGATTTAGCATTCAAGAAAATCATTGAAGCACAAATTCATGGAAAATTAGGCATAAACAATGATGTAACTTGTCAGCAGAAGTTTTGAGATTTTATTAGATTTTCAGAAGAATTTTAAGAAAATATTGTGATTTTGAAGAAAAAAAAAAACAGTTTCTATGTATTTTTGAAAGTTATGCCTCGTTCCTCATGAGCTGTTTTATTGGAAAAAACCAGGAAATTCTACGGATCTTAAAATCTTGACATGAGGGTAATAAATGGATGTCATTCTCAGCTTCTGAGTGAAACAAAAAATAGATAAATAAATAAATAAATAAAAACCCTATTTCAGGTCCAAATTGTTTTCATTGGCTTGAGTAATTAATTCTTGGAAATGACTACTTCTACTGATTTTGTTTGTATTTTTTCTTCTATTTTTCATTATAACTGAGCTTGACAATACATAAGGATAAAATTGTATGACTGCATACTTAATTATTAAGTTAACAACTAAGTTTTTTCAAGATGAGCCATAACTGTTTAACAGTAATTAAAATTAGACATGTATAAACTGAAGAATATACAGTATAAATTATACACTATAAGCACAGATATGGCTGTGTAATTAAGCTTCATGATCATATGACTTGGAGTTCAGCCCCACTATGTAGTGATTTTTGTCACAGACTCAGGCCAAACAATATATATATATGGCTGTATGGTAAGTAGCTTGCTTGTGAACCACATGGTTCCAGGTTCAATCCCACTGCATGCCATCATGGGCAAGTGTCTTCTACTATAGCCTCGGGCTGACCAAAGCCTTGTGAGTGGATTTGGTAGACGGAAACTGAAAGAAGCCTGTTGTATATACGTATATATGTGTTTGTGTGTCTGTGTTTGTCTCCACCTCCCCAACATCGCTTGACAACTGATGCTGGTGTGTTTACGTCCCTGTAACTTAGCAGTTCAGCAAAGAGACCGATAGAATAAGTACTAGGCTTACAAAAAATAAGTCCTGGGGTTGATTTCTTCGATTAAAAAGCGGTGCTCCAGCATGGCCACAGTCAAATGACTAAAACAAGTAAAAGAGTATATATATCATCATCATCATCATCGTCATCATCGTTTAATGTCCGTTATCCATGCTAGCATGGGTTGGACGGTTCAACTGGGGTCTGCGAAGTCAGGAGGCTGCACCAGGCCCCAGTCTGGTCTGGCAGTATTTCTACAGTTGGATGCCCTTCCTAATGCCAACCACTCTGAGTGTGTCGTGAGTGCTTTTTATACTAGCAGAGATACCCGGTCTTGCTTGGGATTAAAATGGCATAGTCTTTTTAATGTTATACTTGTTTCAGTCAGGTGACTGTGGCCATGCTGGAGCACTGCCATTAGTCGAAGAAATCGACCACAAGATTTATCATTTGTAAACCTAGTACTTATTTATTCAGTGTCTTTTACTGAACTGCTAAGTTATGGGAATGTAAAGACAACAATATCAGTTGACAAGCAATGGTGGGAGTACAAACACAGACACACACACACAAACACAAACGTGCACAAATATACACATGTATATGACAGTCTTCTTTCAGTTTACATTTACGAAATCAGCACACTAGGCTTTAGACTGCCTGACGCTATATATATATATATAATATATATATATATATATATATATATATGAACATGTGCATGTATGCATGTGTGTGTGTGTGTTTATATGCATGTGTGTGTGTGTACCAGCATGCATGTGTGTATGTACATATGCCTTTGTCTTTGTGTCTCACCAACTGGCCACCTGTATCAGTTTGTTTATGTCTCCATAAATTAGCAGTTCAGCAAAAGAGACTGATAGAATAAGTACTAAGGTTACAAAGAATAAGTCCTGGGGTTGATTTGTTTGACTAAAAGGCAGTGCTTCAGCATGGCTGCAGTCAAATGACTGAAACAAATATATATATATATATATCATCATCATCATCATCATCGTTTAACATTCGCTTTCCATGCTAGCATGGGTTGGACGATTTTGGCTGAGGGCTGGCAAACCAGATGTCTGCACCAGGATCCAATCTTGATCTGGTAGAGTTTCTACAGCTGGATGCCCTTCCTAATGCCAACCACTCCAAGAGTCTAGTGGGTGCTTTTTATGTGCCACCGGCATGAGGGCCAGTCAGGCAGTTCTGGCAATGACCTCACTCAAATCTTTTTACACATGTCACTGGCACAGGTGCCAATAAGGCGACGTTGGTAACGATCACGCTCAAATAGTGCCTTTTACGTGCCACTGGCATGGAAGCCCGTTAGCCACTCTGGCAACAATCACGCTCAAATGGTACTCTTAATACCCTACTAGCATGGGCACAAGTGCCAGTAAGGTGACGCTGGTAATGATCACACTCAAATGGGGCCTTTTATGTGCCCCTGGCATGGAAGCCGGTTAGCTGCTCTGTCAACGATCACACTCGTATGGTGCTCTTTGCACCCCACAAGCACAGTCATCGAATTTGATATATATTACTCTTTTACTCTTTTACTTGTTTCAGTCATTTGACTGCGGCCATGCTGGAGCACCGCCTTTAGTCGAGCAAATCGACCCCGGGACTTATTCTTTGTAAGCCCAGTACTTATTCTATCGGTCTCTTTTGCCAAACCGCTAAGTTGCGGGGACGTAAACACACCAGCATCGATTGTCAAGCAATGCTAGGGGGACAAACACACACACATACACACACACATATATATATGCATATATACGACGGGCTTCTTTCAGTTTCCGTCTACCAAATCCACTCACAAGGCATTGGTTGGCCCGGGGCTATAGCAGAAGACACTTGCCCAAGATGCCATGCAGTGGGACTGAACCCGGAACCATGTGGTTGGTTAGCAAGCTACTTACCACACAGCCACTCCTGCGCCTAAAGATAATGAGGTTTCATGTTAATCTTCAATTCTAGCAACTTAGCACTTTGCAGAGAAGATGTGTATTGAAAAGGATCAGAGATAAAGAGGGAGAAAGAGAAAGAAATTGGACAAAATTCAGCGGGTGGGGGGGGCGGGGATGGATAAGACACAAGTATTAAGATGATGGATAGAAGAATCATGTTAAATGTAGAAAAGCATAATATACACATTAATTTCAAAATTTATCACCATCATCATCATAATCATCACCATCGTCATTACCATCATCCCCACCATCAGCATCATTATCAATATCATCATCATCATCATCGTCATCAACATCATCATCATCATCATCATCATCATCATCATCATCATCATCACCATTATCTTCATCATCATCATCTTCATCAACATCAATGCCATTATCCTCATCATTATCATCATCGTAATCATTCTCATTAAAATCCATAGCCTAAAGAAACCCCCATCTTCCTGGTGCAACATATCCCTTCCAAATTTCATGGTAATCAACATCTGACATCATCCTACCACTTCACTCCATCCCTCTTTTCTACAGTCTCTCTCTCCATCCATCCCTTTCTCAACCACCCAATTTATAGTCTTTCTATGCTTCTGTCACCAATGACTTGTTCCTGCACAACTACAGTCATTTGATTTACCATGCCATGCAGTTCTGTTATATGACTAAACCATTTCACTCCACCAATTGACATGAGTGTTTGTCGCTTTACAGTCTTCTTAACAATTTCCTTTCTAATACTCCTGTTTGTTTGATGTTCTGAATTCTTAGGAGCAGAAATAATTGCAATATATTAGAAGAGGCAAAGCGATTAGATCTTCTGATAAATAAAAAATCTACTGCAAAATACATTGTGATCTATCGCTAAACATATAATAGTGAATTATCCAAAAGCTAGACAATTATATGACACAACATTGAAGGATCAGATGTTTCAGTTGTAGATGAGATATCAGAGCATATTCAAAAATATTTGCTTCCAGCATTTCCTAGAAGCCACTTCACAGATTAGTAATTAGCAACTCTACTGCCAAAGCCTTCTATTTATGCCAAAATTTTCCTCACAGCATCACCTTGTATGTAGATGGCTCTCCATGGTTTTCAGCAATAAATTTTACACATGCTCTTACTAGTTTAATTACACAGATCTTACTAGTTTAATTAGCTTTCAAGTGGTTGTATTCTCCAAAGGCATTTGTACCTTAAATTAATTCTCAGAGAGAATTATTATAACAATTATAAACGTGTGTGATAATTCTGGTCATTTAAATTACAGATGCAGTGCAACTGATTGGCTTACAAGCAGTTTCTGTTAACCCACTTTTACTCACATGGCTTAGATCCACCTAAAATTAGGTTAAAAAACAACTTGTCCAAGATGCTATATAGCATGTTTGAATCCAGGAGCTCCTCATTGCAAACTAATTTCATAACCAGTGAATCCTGGTGACATTAATCTTGCATATACACAGGTTGGATACAAGAAGAGCATCCAATCATAAAAAGACTACCTCAAATAATATCCTGTCCAAAAATCCTTCCAAGTATGGGACAATGTACTTTAAATAAAAGAGCAAATAAGCAACAGATCTGAAACTTTCTATTATTTTAAATTTATATTTATAACATTTAATTACCTGAAATAGGCGCAGGAGTGGGTGTGTGGTAAGTAGATTGCTAACCAACCACATGTTTCTGGGTTCAGTCCCACTGCGTGGCATCTTGGGCAAGTGTCTTCTGCTATAGCCCCGGGCCGACCAATGCCTTGTGAGTGGATTTGGTAGACGGAAACTGAAAGAAGCCTGGATGTATATATATATATATATGTATATATATATATATATATATATATATATGTGTGTGTGTGTGTGTGTGTGTTTGTGTGTCTGTGTTTGTCCCCCTAGCATTGCTTGACAACTGATGCTGGTGTGTTTACGTCCCCGTCACTTAGCGGTTCGGCAAAAGAGACTGATAGAATAAGTACTGGGCTTACAAAGAATAAGTCCCAAAGTCGATTTGCTCGACTAAAGGCGGTGCTCCAGCATGGCCGCAGTCAAAATGACTGAAACAAGTAAAAGAGTGAGTAAAAAGAGTAACATTATTTTGCTATATTGCCAAATTCAGTTATTTATCTACAATAAATCCTCAACACTTTCTCTCTAGCTTATTCAGTTTATGTGAATAGATACTTCCACTGGGCATAGCTGTGTGGTTAAGAAGTTTCCTTTTGAACCTCATGATTTTAAACCCCATTCTGTAGTACCTTGGGCAAGTGAATTCTACTATACCTTGTGCCAACCTAAGCTGCGTGAGTGAATTTGGTTGGTGGAAAAAGAAAGAAGCCTATCACATGAAATACTCATGTGTTTGTGTTTCCTTGTTTTGACACCAGGTAATACTTGCAAACAAGCATCACTTTCATACAAGCAGTTTCCTTTGTTTCCAATCTGGCATTAAAACATGTCCAGCCATGAATAATATTATTTTGCTTAGAAATAGGTAAGGATTGTCAAAAGGCTGTAGAAAATCAGACAATAAATGTGAACGGTGGTTCCAGAAATTTCAAACTGGAAACTATGGTCAAGAAGACAAGCCTCATCCTGGAAGATCTGTAGAGTTTGACAAGGACGTCCTGCAAATCCTGGCAGAACAAACTCTCATTGCAATTGTTGAGGAACTAGCAGAGAAGCTTGGATTTGTTCATTCAACCATTCATCAATACCTATGGAAAATGACCGTCTTTGGTTTCAAGATGAAAGGTGTTCTTCCATCACAATAATGTTTGGCCACATACAGCAAGGATGACATTCCAAAGGCTGGAGCAGTGTGAATGGGAAACGATGCTCTGCCCACCATATTCACCAGAGAGTGCCCCATTTTATTATCATTTTTTTTCGCAGTCTTCAAAATCATTTGGATGGAAAAAATATGAATTCTGTAGACAAGGTCAAAACAGTACTGGAGGAGCGTTTTTTTTATCACAGACAAGTGAAATTTGGAAGAGGAGCCTTGCAAGTCTACCAGATATATACATAAAGAAATATGCTTAAATTTATTGAAATTTGATTTGTAAGTGAAATACAATGAAACCATTGACAGTTAGAAAAGTTAGAAAATCTGCCTCAAGTAATTCCATCTGAAGAAACAGTGGACATCAATCAATGGAATGATGAAGCATTGTTTACTGGGCACTTCAGAAAGCACAGATTCTGAAACATTTAAGATAAAAAAAAT
>NC_043008.1:62955074-62967574 GCF_006345805.1 Octopus sinensis
AAGTCAATCTCGGCGGAATTTGAACTCAGAACGTAGCGGCAGACGAAATACGGCTACGCATTTCGCCCAGCGTTCTAACGGTTCTGCCAGCTCGCCGCCTTAATGCTAGTCTCATTTGCTAAGATATAACTTATATTTCACCAACTGCTACAGGTAACATGCCTCACCTGCTGATGTATATATTTTATCAGGGAAAAATCATTTAATTTCAGTCGCTTCATCACTTCAATACAATATTATCATTTTTGTTAATCAGTGGTATAGAATGTACCAAATACATGAAATGAACTGACTAAAACTGGTTGGAAACTGCCAAAACTGGATGGTAGCTCGCAGCTGCCATAATTACCAGGTAGACACTCAACATATTCAGAAGCATGCCAGTCTCGAATGGGATGAAACATGCATATCTATGCACTCTCTTCCCCCCTCTCTCCCCCCTCGCTCTCCCTCCCTCTCTCTCTTTCTCTCTCTCAGCTGATAGCAGTTGATGGTCATCTCTGATGATCATAGTCGGCTAAGATGTGTATGAGTAATTATAATTATCATAGCCTTCAATTTTAAGTTTTAATTGGAACTGGAAGGTCATCCATAATTAAAATCAATTACAATTACATATATCTAATTAGTGAGGCCAAATGTAGGCATTAATATGTAGTTTATATATGAATGCAATACTAGATATCATTTACAATTATGTCATTAATTGTAACGTATCATCATCAATCTTTGATGTCCATTTTTCATGCTGGCATGAGTTGGATGATGGAGCTGGCAAGCTAGAGAGCTGCATCAGGGCCCTGACTCATTTGGCATGGTTTCTATGGCTGGATGCCATTCCTAAAGCCAAACACTTTATAGTGTGTGCTGGTTGCTTTCAACATGGCACTGTATGAGCCCTTGTACGTGACACCAGCACAAGAATTCTGCAGGTCAATTCTCCTCATCGATGGTGGGGGGGCTTAGCACTTCTATGGCAGGATGGGCCTTCTTGAGTATGGCAAGGTGCCAGGTGTCTTGGTCCTTCCTCATCTCATCTGAAAGGTTCATCATTGTGAGGTTGTCCTTCGGTATTTCTTCCCCTCTCTTCCTGAGTCTCCCTCTTCCATGTGTTCCATCCACTTTGAGAGATTGGCAATTCTTTACAGTGGAGTCACATGGCCTAGTGGTTAGAGCAGCAAGCTTGTGGTCGAGGGATTGTGGGTTCGATTCTCAGAGCGAGCAATATGTGTGTTTATGAGCGAAACACCTAAGGCCCTTATGGCTCCAGCAGAGGGTAATGGCAACCTTCTGCTGACACCTTTGCCACAACTTTCTCTCACTCTTTCCTGCAGCTCACCTGCAACGGACCGGCATCCAGTCCATGTGGTTAACCTATACGCCAAGTAAACTGGGATACTGGCCCTTATGAGCCAGGTGTGGCTCGAGAAGGAACAATTCTTTATGGAGCTTTTGGTATCCATCTATTTCATGTGCAACTACAATAAAAATACCACCTAGTACGTAAAATTGATTTCATTAGTTGCTACATTCTGCATCAGTGAAACAATTTATAAAAGTAAACATGGTGATAACAGCAATGACATAAGTAGGAAGGCTTAGTGTTCAAGCAGTGCAATCTATGACGATTCCATCTTCCAAACTGCCAAACAATGTTTTTCTTTGATATCTTAATTGTTTAAAATATCCTGGCTTCATTGCATTCTTAATTGTATTTTCTCAGTGTTTATCTTCTAGTCAATGTGTCTAGGAATTTGCCACATATCCATTATGTATTTCATTGTTGATATAATGGTTTCTTGGTATATAACATGATCTATTTATTCATTGTACTTCAAGGTAGTTCATATCATATAAGCATCTCTTCCATATTGACAAGAAGGACCCGATTTCTTCTCACTCATTACATAGTTATCAATTCTTTTAAGAAGAAAAGAGAACGGTAATTCTTTTGTCCATTATAACGAAAGACATAAACAGTTATAAAATAGATGTATTGATATGACTATTAATATTATAACAGCATGAGTGGAATTCTGCAGTCTGCACATCCGCAAAAATGCAATCGAGACTTTTAAGAAGAAAGACTTTCACATGATTTTCATTCTTCGTTTGTTTTAAATTATATCCGTTGTTTATATTTCTTGTAGCATGATAAATGTTTCACTCAGGTATATATGTTTTGTCTTTCTGAATGTATTTTTTATATACATACATACATACATACATACATACATACATACATACATATATATATATATATATATATATATATAAATAGATGAGTGTATTTTACCTTGTTAACAATTAACACGGAAAAATAAATAAATAGTTACCAGTTATATACACACACACACATATATGTATATCTACATACAACCACCCTCACATGTGCATGCGCACACACACACAGAGTCACTATGAGGATATTTAGACCTCTTATAGGGATACTTTTCTCCAAGATACACTGGTTTGATATATTGTATTTTGAAGAGATATTTCTTCAATGAATATATTGTATAAAATATCATAAAATATCAAATATTATAATTAAGTTTGAAAATGGAGAGATCTAATGGATACAAATTAATTCTTGTATCTATTAGATCTCTCCATTTTCAAATCTAATAATTATATATATATATATATATATATAGTTTGAATTTACAAGAAAACAATACAAAAGACGAAGATGAGTGTGTAAACGACAAACAGATGTATTAGTTTAATGCTCGAGAAGTGAAAAAGTCTTTTACATTTCCAGCGTATGCTCTTCAACAGAAAGGAACATAGAAATAAGCAAAAAAATTATATATATATATATATATTATATATATATATATATATATATATATATATATATATATATATATAAGGTAGGTAGTGTAAAATACCAGCTGATTCCTCTTGAAACATATCTGCTTATTCCAAAATTACAATCAAGTATGTAACTATTGTCGCATTGTATATGCAAAGTACATATTAAAACTGAAAATTCCGGAAACATTGTTTGTAGAGAGTTGTATTACAAAACAGGAATTTGGAAAAGATCTTGGTATAATTTATTCACTATTACTTATGTTTCATTTGCTAATAGGAATTATAAAGATTTACATGTTAGATAAAAAAGTGAGAGAATTTTTTTGTAGAGTATCAATATTTGTTAGTGGATGAAGAAAAAAAAAAAGAAATACCTCGATGATCAGGAAGAGATTATAAGGCGCTGGTTAGTTAAGATCAGTTGTATAGAAAGATTTAGTAAAGATTAAATATATAATTTTTGGAAAGACCCAGAATACACAACTTCAGTTGATGAGTTAATTAAATATAATAATGAAAATGGTGCATGGCACAAAATTATAATCAGACATTCTGAAAATGATTTAATAAAGAATTTATATTTTGTTATTCCACATGGTTTTCTTATGCATATTTATTCTGCCTATGCAGTTGTTTATATGAATGTGATTCTCTAGATCTTTATGTATCTATTTCTCTGACATCTGTCCATGTCCATACATTCTGCTCTTTTCTGTCAGGAAATACAATCTTAGCAAAGAAAACAACCAATCAACTTTTTGCTCGTGTGTTTCATATTTTTTATTTACCTTATCCTCTACAAGGATGCCATACAAAACATGATGGCAAAGACAGGAGATAGTGTCATAAATCTTTGACAAGATCTTGGTATATGATTCACTCAACACTTTCAACACAAAATAATTTATCTTCGTTTTAATGACTCCTGTACGTATATCTTAATATATATATTCATACACACATACACATATACATACATACATATATATATACACATACATGCATACATACACACACACGTACACTCACACACACACACATATATATATCAGGTGAGCTGGCAGAATTGTTACTGTGCTGGGGAAAAGTGGTTAGCAGCATTTCTTTCGACTTTATATTGTGAGTTCAATTCCCATTGGGATAGACTTTGCCTTTCGTTCCTTTGGGATCAATGAAATAAAAACAAAGTGAACAGTGGAAAGGGAAGAGCAATGAAATTGACTCTTTCCCGCCCACAAAATTCCTGACCTTGTGCCAAAATTTGAAATCAGTGTATGTATGTATGTATGTATATATATATATATATATTTCTTCTATTTCTTATACTTGTTTCAGCCATGCTGGAGCACCACCTTTAGTCAAGCAAATCAACCCCAGGACTTATTCTTTGTAAGCCTAGTACTTATTCTATCAATCATTGGTCTCTTTTGCCGAACCGCTAAGTTACAGGGATGCAAGCAGACCAGCATCAGCTGTCGAGCGATGCTGGGGACAACACAGACACACACTCACTCACATATATATATATATATACATATACATATATACACATAAGATGGGCCTCTTTCAGTTTCCATCACAAGGCCTTGGCCGGCCCGAGGCTATAGTAGAAGACACTTGTCTAAGGTGTCACCCAGTCGGACTGAACCCGGAACCATGTGGTTGGTAAGCAAGCTACTTACCAGACAGCCACCCCTGTGCCTATTTATATATATATATATATATATATATATATATAGTTAATCCAAACAAGAAAACACAGAAAAAAAACACAGTAACGCGAGGACGTGGAACAATTAAAGTATTATTTGACGCTCAGGAAAGAAGGGAAGGAGGGTTTAACGTTTCGAGCGGAGCTCTTCATCGGAAACAAAGGAGAAGGAAAGATCCCGAGAAGGGAAGACAGAGGAAAAAAATATTTTTGCTGGTGGTGCTCATGAGGTGGGTAATCTTGCAGGATCCCTAACATGCCAGGCAAAATGCATGGCAGCATTTTATTTGAGTTGAAATTAACTCTTGGTTAACTTTTCTGCCTTTCATCATATCATGGTCAAGAAAATAAGTACCAGTTGAACACTGAGTTCAATGTAATCAACTTAACTCCTCACTGAAATTACAGACTTTGTGGGTAAATCAATTACATTGACCTCAATGATCTTTGTTTTCCACTTCATTTTTTTTTCCCCTCCATCTGTTTTCTCTCCTCGTTCCCTTCTGTAGAAGAGCATCAGCTCGAAACATCAAAGACTTTTCCATATTTTTCTGAGCACCAAACTAATGCACTTTGTTTGTTGTTCTCTCACCCCTCTCTGTCTTTTGTTTTTTTTAATTTTTTGTACAAGTTTGCACCGTGTGTGTATGTGTGTAAGTGTGTGTGTCTCTGTGTCTCTGTGTCTGTGTGTAGACATATATACATGCATACATGTCTAAACACTGAGAGTATATGTATCTATTTATTTATCTGACTATCTATCTATTTTTGTATCTACGTAATCATATCACTGTATATGTATGTATATGCACAATTGTGTGTGTTTGTGTGTGATTGTGTGTGTGTTTGTGTGTGTTTTGTGTGTGTGAGTGAGAATGCACAACTCTATACTCAGCAAAATATTAATGTTTCTTTGAAATATATTGATGTCAACACGTCATAATTTCCCTTGATATTTACTACATATAAATTTGCATCATTTTCATATCACTTATATTTTTTTTCCATCCTTTATCTAAAATTGTCACAAAACTAATTCTTCAAAAATTCTCTCATATGACATTTTTATCAAATACACACACACATAGACACACATACACATATATACTCAGAATGGTATAGGTGTCTTGCAAAATGGTATAGCTACAATAATCTCTGCCTACGCACCACAAGTGTGGCCACCAATGAAAAGCTGGATCACTTTTATGATATTCTTCTGCAGGCTGCCTCAAAGACGATTGGCAATGATCTCATCTTTGTGGCTGGTGATTTTAATGGGCATGTTAGACAACATCCTGGTATTTTCCATGGTGTACATGAGGGCCATGGAGTTGGTACCAGAAATAAAGTGGGAACTATGCTCCTGGAGTTCTGTGATGCAAATAACTTATTGATCTGCAACACCAACTTCAGGAAGCCAGCTATCCACCTGATAACCTATGAATCAGATGACTCTGCTAGCCAGATTGATTTCATTCTCACCATACTGTGGGATGCATGGTTGCTCTTAAATACAAAGACCTTCCCTGGTGAAGAATGTACTCCACAGCATAGACTAGTTATTAGTGACTTTAAACTCGAGGCCATAAGGAGGCCAAAAAGCAGACTAGTCTGGAAAAGAGGGACTTGGAAGCTTAAGAACCCATCACATGATCAGAGATTTAGGGATATCCTTACTGAGAAATTTGATGATAGGGAGGAGGAGCTACAGTCCTGTGACATAGAAGGCAGCTGGGAATTCCTGTGAGACAGCTTGCTGAGTGCCACAGATAAAATCAGTGGCTGGTGCAAAGTTAGACCTAGGGTAACATGGTGGTGGAACAATAAGGTAAACCGGGCCATTAGAGCAAAGAAACAGGCTTGAAAGGCCTGTAAGAGTGAAGGTAGCAGGAAAATGTATCAGATAGCCAAAAGGGAAGCTAGGAGACAGGTATATATAGCCAAGGGAGTAAAAGAAAAGAAGTTTGCCAATGTTCAGCAACATGAACGCTAAAGAACTGAAGTATTTGAGATTGCATGACAGTTTGTGAGAGAAAACTGTGATATCATAGGAGAGAAATATGTCCACATGGATGATGGTGACCTTGTGTTTAAGGATTCTGCAAAGAAAGAGGATTGCAGATGCCATTATGAAAGACTGCTGAATGTGGAGAATGAATGGGAAGAGGAGTATCTACCAAAGGTTGACCCCAATTGAGGGACCAGCTCCCTGAATCGATAGTACCCTGGTAGATAAAGCAATTAAGGATATGAAAACAAGGAAAGCACCAGGAATCACCACTGAGATGCATAAAGTATTTGGTGGTGTGGGTTATGGTCTTGTCACCTGCATCATAAATCAGGTAGATCACGAAGGAGTCATACCCAATGACTGGTGTAGCAGCACCATAGTCAACTGCTACAAAGCTTAAGATGATACTTTAGATAGAAATAACTACAGGAGTATCAAATTATTGGATCAGGTGATGAAAGTTACAGAGAGGATCATAGCCCAACTAATTAGGGAGAGAGTTAGCCAAGATGAGATGCAGTTTGGTTTTGTGCCAGGCAGAAGCACCACTGATGCTATATTTCTTGTAAGGCAACTGCAGGAGAAATATCTGGCCAATGATAAACCTCAGTACTTGGCTTTTGTTGACTTGGAGAAAGCCTTTGACAGGGTCCTCCAATCTCTCATCTCGTGATCAATTTGGAAACTGGGGATAGACAAGTGGTTGGCAAGAGCTGTAAAAGCCCTGTACGGGAATGCTGTCAGTAAGGTGAGGGTTGGCAATGAGTATAGGGAAGAATTTCGAATAGAAGTAGGGGTTCACCAAGAATCAGTCCTCAGCCCCCTCTTATTCATTATAGTGCTCCAGGGAAGCACCTCTATGCTGATGACTTTGCTCTAATCGTGGAGTCACTGCCAGAACTAGAAACAAAGGTTCAGGTGTGGAAGCAAAGTCTAGAATCGAAGAGCCTTAAGATTGACCTAGCCAAAACCAAAATCTTAGTAAGTAGGAAGGAAGTCTGTCAAATCACAAACTCATTGTGATTCACCTTCTCTATCGTAACATTATGTATTTGTATGCATGTGTATATTTGTTATATACAACTGCAAGTGTGTTTGTACCTCCTTGTCTTTATGTTGTAGCATAGTTGTTAATGAGCAGAGGACAGGTGACTTTAGTCTGTGACAAAGATATACCTTCCTTTTGAATTACAGCTGCAATCAACTCATTAGTCTTCGGTATAATTTCTAGTATACATTCTTCACTCACACAGTATGGGTTGACCTGAGGTTAGAATAAATGACGTTTGCCCCAGACACCATACAGTGATATTTTTTCAAATCTAGACCTTGTAATTTCATAGCAAAACTTCTTAAATCATTCAACAATGCTGTACTTCCCTTCAGATAAAATATTACCATTAGAAAGACGCAAACTTGCTAACCTCTCAGCTTGAAGTCTGCCACATCAACTACTTAAACAGCTTCGTTCTAAAATTTATCGTTAGTCATATATTTTATTGCAATATTTCAGTGGTTTCCAGCAAGTCATATCCAACATTCCAACATAACATTTGTTTATGAGACCATTATAACTAACACCACTTCTAGTGGGATAAAGTTTTAAGAAATTCTCATGAATTATAAGCAAAATATAACAGCATTTTCTTAAATAAATCCAGAAACCATCTACAGACCAAGTATGGTTAGTTATGCTACAATAAGAGCCACTTTAATAAATGTTAAATGAACATAAATTACTGCCTTTCTGCTGTTTCATTTATCACAATACTTTCCTGTTGTATCTCTTATATTTCAGTTAAACTAAATATGTGGAACAGCATCAAGCAGTACATTCATGCGGTGTTATTGTAGATTGGGTTTAGAGAGAAAATGATTTCAGTGTTAACATCCTATCATTCATTGCATTACTTTTAATTGAATTGTCATCAATTGTTAAATTTCTGCAGTTAACGACCTCTGACATCTCTCGGTTTCTCTCCTATTGGGTAACCAGTGAGAAAATAAAAGTAGAGATATCAAGCTGTCTTTCTACCTCTCTATCTATGTATGTATGTATGTATGTATCTATCTATCTATCTATCTATCTATCTATCTATCTATCTATCTATCTATCTATCTATCTATCTATCTATCTATCTATCTATCGAGCTAGCTAGCTAGTATGTATGTATGTATGTATGTATGTATCTATCTATCTATCTATAATAATAAATGGTAAAATTAATTAATCAATTTATAATTAATAATCTTACCAAGTAGTTTGGTATGTTAAATGAACCATTATCAGTAAAGTTATACAAAAATTCATGAAGTATATTTGCCACTTAAATGTGGCTAACCCATAAGGGTGGATGCTACTGTAGCTTGTAGCCACAGGAGGACACCTCCTCCAGCTGGCTATTGACATAATTTCTGTGCCCTATCAGTATTTGCAAAGGGAAGCCATATTTCCTGTCTTCAACCTATGATACACAAGGACTCAAGTTTCTGGGTATTGACCCGTCATCAGCATGTGACAATCACTGGTTGTTGATGAAAAGTAGGTTCTCTTTGCAAATATATATCCTTTTTCCAGAGACGAAAAGGCACAGAAAGTGTGTCAACAGCCAGCTGGAGGAGGTGTCTTCCTGTGGCTACAAGCTACAGTAGCATCCACCCTTAGGGGTTAGCCATATCTAAGTGGAAAATGTACTTCACATTGTCGTGCAGCTACTGTTTATACCTCGATGAGAGATTTATTATTGCTTGTTTACACTTTTTCGATATCAGTGACTTTTCATCACTGGAAAAATGATATATATTAAGTACGAGGGCAGTGAACTGGCAGAATCGTTTGCACACCCGGCGAAATGCTTAGCGGTATTTCGTCCGCCACTGCGTTCTGAGTTCAAACTCCACCAAGGTCAACTTTGCCTTCATCCTTTCGGGGTCGATAAATTAAGCACCAGTTATGCACTGGGGTCGATGTAATCAACTTAATCCGTTCGTCTGTCCTTGTTTGTCCCCTCTGTGTTTAGCCCCTTGTGGGTAGTAAAGAAATAGGTATTTCATCTGCTGTTACATTCTGACCTCAGATTTCACTGAGGTCAACTTTGTTTTCATCTTTACAGAGTCAATTAAATAAGTATTTCAGGCCTTGTGCCTATAATAGAAAGGATTATTAGAATAATGAATTATCTAGTTAAAAAATGCAGCATCTTTTCATTATCATTTTTTTTTTTTGCAGTAGATACTCAACAATAACAGCTGAGACTAAACAACTAATTGCAAACATTGGCCTTTAACTGTAACAAGTTTTACTGTATTTTATTCAGACTTAGAGGCACATTACCATCAGAGAAATGAATTGTAAGGAATATGGAGATACAGTAAACTAGTTGCATGTAACAACCAACCTTTCTCCCATTTAATTTACCGTAACAGTTATTCCTTTGTATTTACTAAGTATATACTTTTTTTTTATGTAACTATATTTTAAAATATATACTTACTACTGATGTGGTATAATGACAAAATTCAATGGTCATTTAATGTAGAATTAATGCTTAGTATCGAACATTTTATGGTTAGGAATTTGTCTGTTCCATATTTCACAAACAAGAATGTATTATAATATTATTAACTCTTCACTTCATTGTTTAATTATTTTTTTAAAAATTACATTTCCTTTCAATAGTTACTAAATTATGTTCTGTTCATTTTGACTGTTTCATTTATCATTATCAATACGATTTTTCTGTTTTTTTTTTGTTCAATGTCTTTTCACCATACTCATCAGCTGTCTAGTTGTAATTGCTTTTATTATCTTTATATTTCTATATTGCTGTGAAACAAAGGATGGTAGTACTATTACTAAGATGTGAAAGAGAAAAATTTTAGAAAAATATAAATGTGTGTTCAAGACGCATTAATGATGTCAACAGAAGTCATAATTTCCAATAGTATTTCGCATCATCATCATCACCATTGTCATTTTTATCATCATCATCATCTTCATCATCATCGTCGTCATCGTCGTCATCATCATTGTCAATATTTTAGCATCATATTTTTTTTGCTTGCATGGGTCACATGGAATTTGAAGAAACAGATGTTCTGTAGCATAATGTCCACCCTGTTGTCTACCCTCCTTTGTTTCCAAGCCAAAAATTTCCCTAAGTATGGAAATTTAAGTGTGTGTAATTGCTACATTGGTTTTTTATTGGGATTCGTGTGGGTACAGCCATGGCTGTGTGGTAAGAAACACCACCACCACTACCACTTTTCATCTGCTGTTGATGTGTTTACATCCCTGTAACTTAGTGGTTTGTTAAAAATGACTGATAGAATAAGTACCTGGCTGAAAAAAATAGGTACAAAAGTTGATAAGCACAAGGCAGTGCCCCAGCAGGGCTGTAGTCTAATGACTGAAATAATTTAAAAACAAAACACACATACATACACACTCACTTGCTCAAACACACACATACGTTCACTCATACACACTTGCTTGCTCAAACACACACATACACTCACTCACACACACTCGCTTGCTCAAATGCATACATACACTCACTCACACACACTCACTTGTTCAAACACACACATACACTCATGCACACTCACTTGTTCAAACACACACATACACTCACACACTCACTTGTTCAAACACACACATAAATTCACTCATACATACTCACTTGCTCAAACACACACATACACTCACTCACGCACACTCACTTGCTCAAACACACACATACACTCATTCACGCACACTCACTTGCTCAAACACACACATAAATTCACTCATACACACTCACTTGCTCAAACACACACACTCACTCACACACACTCACATACACACTCATACATGACAAGCTTCTTTCAGTTGTCATCTCCCAAGTTCACTCACAAAGATTTGCACAGCCCTGGGACATAACAAACAACTACTTGCACAAAATACCATGTCATGAGACTGAACATAAACTACATGAGCAGGAGACTAATTTTTAAATCACAGAGACATAAATATTTACACAGATATTTCCATCATTTTGACAGAATTTCAAATTCTTCTTAAATTATTTCTTTATGAAACATATCTTTAAAAATCTTTTTCATGAGTTATATAGAGTACATAATAGTACAATTATCAATAAGTACATAATAGTACTATTATCGATAAATATTGTTATCTTTCAACATCAGGTTTAAGTCATATATTTCTCACATTTCAAAAGCAATGTCTCTCATAGAATTTTTTTAAATAAAAAAGATATTTAACTAAATATATTGGATTGGAATTTTATTGTAAAATTTTTTTACCTTGAAATGCAATTAACCCTTTTAGTAACATATCTCTATTAAAACATACATCCTTTATTTCAATTAGCTTTTAATATACTTAAGAATTTTAAAATCTTTGGTGTTGTTAAACTGATGTTTTAACGTGGTTAGCAGACAGAATTGATAGCACACAATTGCAAAATGTTTAGCAGCATTTCATCAATCTTTACATTCTGAGTTCAAATTCTGCCAAGGTTGATTTTGCCTTTCATCCTTTCAGGGGTGATAAAATAAGTATCAGTTGAACACTGGGGTTGATGTTATTGACTTATCCACTCCACCGAAATTGCTGGCCTTGTGCCAAAATTTTAAACCAGTATAACAATTAGTGAACAATAATACCATTCTTTGAATGTTTTGAATGTGCCAGTCATTGATTCACTCTGCTGAATGCAATTACAATGTCAAAGGTAGATCTGAAGTTGGTGCCACAGACTTTATTCTTACAAAAGACCTCATTTGCAAACCTCTGGGTTTTTTTTTCCATCAAGATACATTGCTGAAAGATTCACACACACACATATGGTATCTGGTACGGTTTCTGTTTATCCACCCTTACTCAGCTTTGTGCCCTGAGGTATAGCACCGTGTATATGCAACAAAGTTACAAAGAGAACATGTTCACCGCAG